>NC_135533.1:146623957-146625749 GCF_045843805.1 Urocitellus parryii
TAACCATAACCCTAACTCTAACCCTAAACCTAACTCTAAACCTTATCCGAACCCTAACACAAAAACCTATCCTGAACCCTAACCCTAACCCTATCCCTAACCCCAACCAGAACCGGAACCCGAACCCTAACCCTAAGCCTAAACCTAACCCTAACCCTTATCAAACCATACACCGAACCCTAACCCTAACCCTAACCCTAACCTTAATACTAACCCTAACTCTAACCTTAACCCTAACCTTAACCCTAATCCTAACCCGAACCCTAAACCTAACCCTAACAAGAACCCTAACCCAAACCCTAACCCTAACCTGAACCCTAAACCTAACCCTTACCCAAAACCTAAACCTAACCCTAATACTAACCCGAACCCGAAACCTAACCCTAACCCTAACTGGAACCCATACCCTAACCCTAAACCGAACCCGAATGGTAACCCTAACCTTAACCCTATCCCTTACCCGAACCCTAAACCTAACCCTAACCCTAACCCGAACCCTAACCCTAACCCTAACCCTAACCATAACTCTAACCCCAACCCTAACCCGAACCCGAACCCTCAACCTAACCCAAACCCGAACCCTAATCCTAACCCGAACACCAACCCTAACCCTAACACAAATCCAAACATTAACCCTAACACGAACCCGAACCTGAACCCGAACCCTAACCTGAACCGTAATCCTAATCCTAACCCTAACCCTAAACCTAAATGTAACACTATCCCTAACCCGAACCCGAACCCTAACCCTAACCCTAACTCGAACCCGTACCCTAACCCTAAACCGAACCCGAACCGTAACCCTAATCCTCATCCGAACCCGAACCCAAACACTAAACCTAACCCAAACCTTATCCCTAACCCTAATCCTAACCCTAAACCTAAACCTAATACTAACCCGAACCCGAACCCGAAACCTAACTCTAACCGTAACCCTAACCCTAACCCGAAACGTAACCCGAACCCTAACCCGAACACGAACCCTAACCCTAACCCTAAAACGAGCCCTAAACCTAACCTTAACCACAAACCTAACCCTAACCCGAATCCGAACCAGACCCTAAACTTAACCCTAACCCGAACCCGATTCCGAACCCTAACACTAACCCTAACCCTAACCTTATTAGTAATCCTAACTCAATCCTAACCCTAACTCGAACCATAAAACTAACCCTAACCCTAAACCTAACCCTAACCCGAACCCTAACCGTAACCTGAACCATAACTCTAACCCTAACCCAAACTCTAACCCGAACCCTTACCCTAACCCTAACCCTAACCCTATACTGAACCAGAACTCGAAACCTAAACCTAACCCTAACCCCAATCCTAACCGTAACCCTAACCCTAAACCTAAACCAAACCTGAACCCCAAACCGAACCCGAACCCGAACCCTAATCCAAACCCTAACCCTAATCCAAACCTAACTCTAACCCTAACCCTAATTCTAAACCTAACCCGAACCCGAAACCTAATGGTAACCCGAACTCTAACCCTAAACGTAACACTAACCCTAACCCTAAACCAAACGCAAAACCAATCCGGACCTGAACCCGAACCCTAATCTGAACCATAACCCTAACCCTAACCCTATCCCGAACCCGAACACTAAACCTAACCTGAACTCGAACCCGAAACCTAACCATAACCATAACCCTAACCCTAACCCGAACCCGAACCCTAACCCGAACACTAACCCTAACCCTAACCGAAACCTAACACTAACCCTAACCCTAACCAGAACCCGAACCCTAACCCTACCCTATTCCTAAAGCTAACCCTAACCCGATC
>NC_135533.1:146925849-147045849 GCF_045843805.1 Urocitellus parryii
GACAATGCATGAATAGACCATACTGTGAATAAATAATATAACTGGTTCCAATTTACATAATGGATTGAACTGATACCTGAAAATATATAGGAAATCTAATATTGATACAAAATCATTCATTCCAACCAGTTATATATCTAATGGTAATGTTAGGGTTCTGGTTTACCATGAAGGCTGTGTGAGATTTGCTTGAAAAGTGATTATGGAAATCGAAAATAATGTGTTTGGAAAGAAGTCTCATGAAAAGACCAGTCCAGAAACATGCAGGAGTACATGTGTTCTGAAGCAGGAAGTGATTGAAAGTGAACCAAATGCCTGGAAATTTGTGAACTTTTGGATGAAATATATATCCTATGATGTGCATCAACTGAAGAAATAGTGAGGTACCAGTGTCGAAAAAAAAGAAACATCAAAATACACATCATGTATCATAGGAATCTACTTGCATTGATGCTAAACTCGGTCAGTTACTGTAGAAATATTAGGATTTCTAAGCACCATTCACTAGGAAACAAATGTGTATTTCAGGTGGATGAATATTTCTGAGAATAATCTTTTGAAAAGATGATTATAAATCCACATACCTGAACATGAATGAATTTAGGGAGAGTATAATAAGACACATATATTTCATACTTTGAAAAATCTGGAGAGTGTGTGTGTGTGTGTGTGTGTGTGTGTGTATATATATATATATATATATATATATATATATATATATACACACATTCAAACAATACAAACACACAGAGACTTTAAAAAGTAGAAATATATATGCCAATCAAAATTCATCATGAAATATATATCATCCACAGATCCAAAAATATTTAATTTACTGAATATGGATTTATGTATCATGTTGTTCAAGTAGAAAGCTCACCCATAGGTTGAATTTTCAGTTCCAACAGCGTTTAGGAGGAGTGATCTCTTCTCACAATTTGTATCTGCCATGTCAGCCTCCTCACAAGAATGTACGTGGGATTCCAGGTAGGATTCTATATGTGCATGTAAAAATACATGTGCTGAATAGGCTACAGAGAAAGGGAGACAGGAATTCACCTATTTGTTAACTTTACAAACACATGGAGAACTACTTCTCTTAAATTGGACTAGATTTATAACACCTAGCCTTTATAATGCCAAAGGAAAGTCCAATTATACACCATGCCTCCTCTGAACTGCATGTATTGCTATTCTGTTTGGGTTATTTTCCTCCATCATATCAGGATTGGTAATCAGAGTCTAGGAGGGTATGGGTTAGTGTCAGGGATTCAGTATTTTGAATGGAAAATAGGAAAATGAATCCAATGTGTATGCAATGATGTGCTACACAAAAATCTTCCCACTCTCATCAAGAACAATGCCTTGACATTACCTTTGCCCCAAGTAAGACACAATTCGAAGAGAAGAGTTAGAAAATCTGTGAATACATATATACAATGGAAAATGCTCAGGAGTTCACAACCTTGGAGGTGGTAGAGGAGTTTCCATAAGTAAGGGACAGGGTAAACACTCCACAAACATGGAGCTCTGCTGGCCTAAAGACTTCTTGGGAAACTGCATCTGAGGTTGGACCCTTGAAATATATGTTGTTGTCAGGAGCTTTATGTTCCTTTTTAGTGAGACCATCAAAGCTTTTTCTGCATCTATGTGACCTGGAGGACATGGTTTCTGATTTTCCAATAAACATGAGGCAGCAGTGCTGAATTCTCTCTTTGTAGGTCAACTGTGGCCACTGGGGTCTAAGTGTTTCCCTGTGTGGACTATGAGGCCATTTGGTCATCCTCCACTTTTCCTGGTGTTTCTTGCTGCTTCACTGGGAGTTTCCTATTTGCTTCATGAAATACAAGGAGTTCAACTGGGACACAGTGCTGGAGGGAGTTCTGTCACGTGTGCTGACTCAGGGTCCGAGGAGAATGCACCAACCAGGCTTCTATCTTACAGAGCTTGCCCCCTTGACCACAGCAAACTGATTCTGAATATTGCCCGGAAACCTCTCCATATAACAAGATGCCTTTACATATAAGGGTCTGCTGGCTGCACCGTGTCAGTCACAAGCCATGTGGAAGCCAATGGCAGATCCACATGGCCCCACCACAGATGTTTTATCACACACCTGCACACCACTGCTCTAGGCCCACTAATCAGCAGGCTCCAACTTACTGGCATCTCTGTTCTACACCATTTTCATGAAACCCAGTCAATCAAGGCACTGTCTGGTACACTCATGACCAGCAACAGGACATCCAAAGGTTCTCCAGTGCCACCTGGTCATGGGAATTTCAAAAATTTCATGGTATTTATCAAGCCATTTTTCCAGGATGAACTTGGAGGCACTGTGGGTTTCTATTCATTCAGGAACCACTAAATGGTGAGGAAGCTCATTTCAATGAAAGCTCTGGAGAAACACTCAGAGGCAAGGCTTCCCAAGACTGGCCAAAAGGTCACATCAAACCAGGCCCATTTGGGGTCTACAATGTGAGGTCCATGTGTGTTTTGACTCTCAATTATGGCTGCCAGGTCTTTAAGAATAAAATCATGTGATATCCTGGCTGAGATTCCCAGTGCTCTGTGGAAAGCCACCCTGGGCCTAGATCTCAGTTTCCAAGGGCAACTCTCATGCGTGGCCTCCTAAAATCCAAACACAATTCATGGCAATACTTCTCTGAGTTCAGTTCCAGAACTCAGTCTCTAAGGGGAATCACGCCAGAGTTCAAGCCCAGGTGGACCCAGTCATCCCTTACAAATGCCTCACAAATGCCCAAAATTCAAACCAAAACACTGCCACGTGGCCCTCATCTTCTTCCATATAGACACTCATCATAACCTCTGGCTGGAGGTTTCCATTGGGGGGCAGCCCAAGACAGTGTCTAGAATAAGATCCCCTGCCCCTCATTTGCCTAATGTCAGGGTGGCCTGGACACCCTTCCTGTGAACCAGGAGTGATCAAATACGCCTGCCATTAATACTGCTCTGCTTCTCCAATTTGAGGCTTACTGACTTTCGGGTATAGATTCTTTGTGTGAATTGGAGACATGAGAAAACCCAAGAACCTATGGGCTAGCCTCTGCAGGGCTTTGAAGAACTCATTTGACCCAAAGGATCCCTATTCTCACTTGATGCAGGTCAGGAACTTTCCAGAGGAAAGCGAGAGACTTCATCCACAATGACTGCTCTTTTTGCCATTTTGGCTTTGGATGCACACATGGGATCTTTCTTTAATCCATCAGGTGCTGAGAATCTAAGCCACAGCCTCACACAGGGCCAAGAGGCTGATTCACACACATCCCTTTGCACAGGAATTAAGCAAAAAGCCACAGGTGATGCCCATTCATTTCCATTTGAAAACTGTTTACTTCAGGCTTCACAAAGACCTTCTTGAGAGTCAGGGCAACAGAACAATAGGTAAGCTAAAGACCCAAAGCAGGGTTTCTCCACTGACACTTTACTGGTCACACTGATATCTGAGTTTTCTGAGATGCTTGCCATTCCCTTCAGTTATCCAGTACATGGCCATGTCACAGAGCTGGGAGGTGGTACATATCTTGGACACAAAACCATGAGCCTATTCTGGAGAGTGGCCAGAATTCAGGAAGAAAACAGGAACTTAGCAAGTTAGTAGGTGTTGCCCATAGATAAGGCAAGCCCCAGTCCATTCATAAATTGGAAAGGATGAATGCTGGAAAGTTTTCTACTAGACAGGACACATCCATTGATTCATTCTCTTTTCCAATGTCTACAACCAGGGACACATGGGATACACAGACATAGAAACACTCGCCTTGTCAAACGACTTACTAGAAACAGTCCACTCCAAACCAAACAAACTGCCTTTCCTACCTATTCTCAGAACATGACACAAAACCATAAACTCACACCCACACCCACTAAGGCACCTCCGTCCCCCAAGTAGGTCTGTGACTATCCAGAGTGTCTTCTGACTGGTGGGCCATACAATGTTTCCCCAAAATGGCCGGTCCTCTCTCAGATCTGGCCTCCTTGGCCTACTCAATGAAGTTGTCAGGAGCCAGCAGTGAGCCACTCAATACCTGCTTTCTCAGAAAAGTCCCCTCTTCAGAGCTTTCCTGACATTTGGTCATACTCACATCAGTAGGTACCAAGAAAGACTGACTCTGTCCTTGGTAAATGCAAACAAGTCAGCCCACTGGGACTGGGACTGAAACTGGCTCTGGGTGCCTGGCTTCCTGGTTGCCAAGTTCAGAGAGTTCCATCACCAAGGAAGTGAGGTGAGGTCACTTATTTTAGGAACTGAATGAGGTCACTGCCTTGGCAACCACATTGTCCTAACAGTTGCTTCCAAGGGTCCTATGAGATGGAGGCTGCCCCTGCTTCCTGTGACACTTTCACAAGTTAGAACGGTATATCCTCCATAGGCACCCAGGAACAGCTTTCCACAAGGCCTGGTTTGGTCCATCTTGTCTACATTAAAAAGAGTGAGGCTCATACAGACACAACCCTTCATCCTGACCAGGTTGTTTGCCATGGAAGATGACTTTTGCTCTCTCATGTCCTTCAGAGCTGCCTACATCTTCTCCAGGGATCATTTCTGCATGGACCTTTGAGTTCTCAGCAGGTGGAAGATCCCCTACATTCCTCTATTGTAAGACCAACTCTGTCCCTGCTCTTCTGTAAAGTTGGATTGAGGGAACAGTGTATGGTTAGGGGTAAGAACATGTTTGATTTGGGTTAGGAATCATTCTACAGGATGAAGAATGGTATTGGGAACCTGTGATATTTATAATAATATATAGGTGAAGTATATGTATGAAAACAGAAATCTAAGTAAGCATTGAAGCCCAGAAGGGCATTGGGCCCTTGACTGGGATACTTAGCTTTGAATTACATTCTGCACAGATGTCTCAGATAAATTGATATGCAATGGCATAAGACCTTGTACCTTGGATGATTGAATGTGGAAGAGAACATCCAGTCAAAAAGGGATAGTAGGTAGGATTAGGAAGATAGTAGGTTTAGGAAGAAGAGTGAGTATAACATTTGGACCTAAAGTTCTTTAGCAGTAGGGTGTCAGTTAGAGAGTAGATGTAAATGTCAGCACATGTGAAGTGTCAGTCACAATAATGAATATGGGAAATTTTGTAGGAAAGCAGATATCAATAGAGACATTGGGAAATCAGTCAAAGTATAAAGTGAGTGATAGGAATAGATATTTTCAACAGGGTTGAGGTTGAATATGTAATCTTAGGACGAAGCAACTGTGTAGTCACCAATAGGATTGACATTTGAGAGCATTAAGCCCCTGGGCAAGGATGTTTTTAGTAATCCATGCTCACTTTGCATTTAGACTTTGGTACAATCATAAGTGTGAACTTTGCATTATGTGTCCAGAATATCACTGTGATAAAATGTATATGTAGATCAGGTGACATGAGTATTTCTTCCACCATTTCTGGGAGCAATATCTTGAAGACGTATTGATTAGTATTTGGGGGCACCAATAGGTGTACCCTGGGTCTATGAATATAGAGACAATGAATGAATAGACCATACTGTGAATAAATAATATAACTGGTTCCAATTTACATAATGGATTGAACTGATACCTGAAAATATATAGGAAATCTAATATTGATACAAAATCATTCACTCCAACCAGTTATATATCTAATGGTAATGTTAGGGTTCTGGTTTACCATGAAGGCTGTGTGAGATTTGCTTGAAAAGTGATTATGGAAATCGAAAATAAGGTGTTTGGAAAGAAGTCTCATGAAAAGGCCAGTCCAGAAATATACAAGAGTACATGTGTTCTGAAGCAGGAAGTGATTGAAAGTGAACCAAATGCCTGGAAATTGAGAACTTGTGGATGAAATATATATCCTATGCTGTGCATCAATGAAGAAACAGTGTTGTACCAGTGTCGAAAAAAAAGAAACATCAAAATACATATCATGTATCATAGGAATCTACTTGCATTGATGCTAAACTCGGTCAGTTACTGTAGAAATATTAGGATTTCTAAGCACCATTCACTAGGAAACAAATGTGTATTTCAAGTGGATGAATATTTCTGAGAATAATCTTTTGAAAAGATAATTATATATCCACATACCTGAACATGAATGAATTTAGGGAGTGTATAATAAGACACATATATTTCATACTTTGAAAAATCTGGAGAGAGAGTGTGTGTGTGAGTGTGTGTGTATATATATATATATATACACACACACATTCAAACAATACAAACACACAGAGACTTTAAAAAGTAGAAATATATATGCCAATCAAAATTCATCATGAAATATATATCATCCACAGATCCAAAAATATTTAATTTACTGAATATGGATTTATGTATCATGTTGTTCAAGTAGAAAGCTCACCCATAGGTTGAATTTTCAGTTCCAACAGCGTTTAGGAGGAGTGATCTCTTCTCACAATTTGTATCTGCCATGTCAGCCTCCTCACAAGAATGTACATGGGATTCCAGGTAGGATTCTATATGTGCATGTAAAAATACATGTGCTGAATAGGCTACAGAGAAAGGGAGACAGGAATTCACCTATTTGTTAACTTTACAAACACATGGAGAACTACTTCTCTTAAATTGGACTAGATTTATAACACCTAGCCTTTATAATGCCAAAGGAAAGTCCAATTATACACCATGCCTCCTCTGAACTGCATGTATTGCTATTCTGTTTGGGTTATTTTCCTCCATCATATCAGGATTGGTAATCAGAGTCTAGGAGGGTATGGGTTAGTGTCAGGGATTCAGTATTTTGAATGGAAAATAGGAAAATGAATCCAATGTGTATGCAATGATGTGCTACCCAAAAATCTTCCCACTCTCATCAAGAAGAATGCCTTGACATTACCTTTGCCCCAAGTAAGACAAAATTCGAAGAGAAGAGTTAGAAAATCTGTGAATACATATATACAATGGAAAATGCTCAGGAGTTCACAAGCTTGGAGGTGGTAGAGGACTTTCCATAAGTAAGGAACAGGGTAAACACTCCACAAACATGGAGCTCTGCTGGCCTAAAGACTTCTTGGGAAACTGCCTCTGAGGTTGGACCCTTGAAATATATGTTGTTGTCAGGAGCTTTATCTTCCTTTGTAGTGAGACCATCAAAGCTTTTTCTGCATCTATGTGACCTGGAGGACATGGTTTCTGATTTTCCAATGAACATGAGGCAGCAGTGCTGAATTCTCTCTTTGTAGGTCAACTGTGGCCACTGGGGTCAAAGTGTTTCCCAGTGTGGACTGTGAGGCCATTTGGTCATCCTCCACTTTTCCTGGTGTTTCTTGCTGCTTCACTGGGAGTTTCCTATTTGCTTCATGAAATACAAGGAGTTCAACTGGGACACAGTGCTGGAGGGAGTTCTGTCACGTGTGCTGACTCAGGGTCCTAGGAGAATGCACCAACCAGGCTTCTATCCCACAGAGCTTGCCCCCTTGACCATAGCAACCTGATTCTGAACATTGCCCGGAAACCTCTCCATATAACAAGATGCCTTCACATATAAGGGTCTGCTGGCTGCACCGTGTCAGTCACAAGCCATGTGGAAGCCAATGGCAGATCCACATGGCCCCACCACAGATGTTTTATCACACACCTGCACACCACTGCTCTAGGCCCACTAATCAGCAGGCTCCAACTTACTGGCATCTCTGTTCTACACCATTTTCATGAAACCCAGTCAAACAAGGCAGTGTCTGGTACACTCATGATCAGCAACAGGACATCCAAAGGTTCTCCAGTGCCACCTGGTCATGGGAATTTCAAAAATTTCATGGTATTTATCAAGCCATTTTTCCAGGATGAACTTGGAGGCACTGTGGGTTTCTATTCATTCAGGAACCACTAAATGGTGAGGAAGCTCATTTCAATGAAAGCTCTGGAGAAACACTCAGAGGCAAGGCTTCCCAAGACTGGCAAAAAGGTCACATCAAACCAGGCCCATTTGGGGTCTACAATGTGAGGTCCATGTGTGTTTTGACTCTCAATTATGGCTGCCAGGTCTTTAAGAATAAAATCATGTGATATCCTGGCTGAGATTCCCAGTGCTCTGTGGAAAGCCACCCTGGGCCTAGATCTCAGTTTCCAAGGGGCAACTCTCATGCGTGGCCTCCTAAAATCCCAACACAATTCATGGCAATACTTCTCTGAGTTCAGTTCCAGAACTCAGTCTCTAAGGGGAATCACGCCAGAGTTCAAGCCCAGGTGGACCCAGTCATCCCTTCCAAATGCCTCACAAATGCCCAAAATTCAAACCAAAACACTGCCACGTGGCCCTCATCTTCTTCCATATAGACACTCATCATAACCTCTGGCTGGAGGTTTCCATGAGGGGGGCAGCCCAAGACAGTGTCTAGAATAAGCTCCCTTGCCCCTCATTTGCCTAATGTCAGGGTGGCCTGGACACCCTTCCTGTGAACCAGGAGTGATCAAATACGCCTGCCATTAATACTGCTCTGCTTCTCCAATTTGAGGACTACTGACTTTCGGGTATAGATTCTTTGTGTGAATTGGAGACAGGAGAAAACCCAAGAACCTATGGGCTAGCCTCTGCAGGGCTTTGAAGAACTCATTTGACCCAAAGGATCCCTATTCTCACTTGATGCAGGTCAGGAACTTTCCAGAGGAAAGCGAGAGACTTCATCCACAATGACTGCTCTTTTTGCCATTTTGGCTTTGGATGCACACATGGGATCTTTCTTTAATCCATCAGGTGCTGAGAATCTAAGCCACAGCCTCACACAGGGCCAACAGGCTGATTCACACACATCCCTTTGCACAGGAATTAAGCAAAATGCCACAGGTGATGCCCATTCATTTCCATTTGAAAACTGTTTACTTCAGGCTTCACAAAGGGGTAGCCTGAGGCAAAGACCTTCCTGAGAGTCAGGGCAACAGAACAATAGGTAAGCAAAAGGCCCAAAGCAGGGTTTCTCCACTGACACTTTACTGGTCACACCGATAGCTGAGTTTTCTGAGATGCTTGCCATTCCCTTCAGTTATCCAGTACATGGCCATGTCACAGAGCTGGGAGGTGGTACATATCTTGGACACAAAACCATGAGCATATTCTGGAGAGTGGCCAGAATTCAGGAAGAAAACAGGAACTTAGCAAGATAGTAGGTGTTGCCCATAGATAAGGCAAGCCCCAGTCCATTCATAAATTGGAATGGATGAATGCTGGAAAGTTTTCTACTAGACAGGACACATCCATTGATTCATTCTCTTTTCCAATGTCTACAACCAGGGATAGAGTGGGATACACAGACATAGAAACACTCGCCTTGTCAAACGACTTACTAGAAACAGTCCACTCCAAACCAAACACACTGCCTTTCCTACCTATTCTCAGAACATGACACAAAACCATAAACTCACACCCACACCCACTAAGGCACCTCCTTCCCCCAAGTAGGTCTGTGACTATCCGGAGTGTCTTCTGACTGGTGGGCCATACAATGTTCCCCCCAAATGGCCCGTCCTCTCTCAGATCTGGCCTCCTTGGCCTACTCAATGAAGTTGTCAGGAGCCACCAGTGAGCCACTCAATACCTGCTTTCTCAGAAAAGTCCCCTCTTCAGAGCTTTCCTGGCATTTGGTCATCCTCACATCAGTAGGTACCAAGAAAGACTGACTCTGTCCTTGGTAAATGCAAACAAGTCAGCCCACTGGGACTGGGACTGAAACTGGCTCTGGGTGCCTGGCTTTCTGGTTGCCTAGTTCAGAGAGTTCCATCACCAAGGAAGTGAGGTGAGGTCACGTCCTTCAGGAACTGAATGAGGTCACTGCCTTGGCAACCAAATTGTCCTAACAGTTGCTTCCAAGGGTCCTATGAGATGGAGGCTGCCCCTGCTTCCTGTGACACTTTCACAAGTTAGAACGGTATATCCTCCATAGGCACCCAGGAACAGCTTTCCACACAGGCCTGGTTTGGTCCATCTTGTCTACATTAAGAAGAGTGCGGCTCATTCAGACACAACCCTTCATCCTGACCAGGTTTTTTGCCATGGAAGATGACTTTTGCTCTCTCATGTCCTTCAGAGCTGCCTACATCTTCTCCAGGGATCATTTCTGCATGGACCTTTAAGTTCTCAGCAGGTGGAAGATCCCCTACATTCCTCTATTGTAAGACCAACTCTGTCCCTGCTCTTTTGTAAAGTTGGATTGAGGGAACAGTGTATGGTTAGGGGTAAGAACATGTTTGATTTGGGTTAGGAATCATTCTACTGGATGAAGAATGGTATTGGGAACCTGTGATATTTATAATAATATATAGGTGAAGTATATGTATGAAAACAGAAATCTAAGTAAGCTTTGAAGCCCAGAAGGGCATTGGGCCCTTGACTGGGATACTTAGCTTTGAATTATATTCTGCACAGATGTCTCAGATAAATTGATATGCAATGGCATAAGACCTTGTACCTTGGATGATTGAATGTGGAAGAGAACATCCAGTCAAAAAGGGATAGTAGGTAGGATTAGGAAGATAGTAGGTTTAGGAAGAAGAGTGAGTATAACATTTGGACCTAAAATTCTTTAGCAGTAGGGTGTCAGTTAGAGAGTAGATGTAAAATGTCAGCACATGTGAAGTGTCAGTCACAATAATGAATATGGGAAATTATGTAGGAAAGCAGACATCAATAGAGACATTGGGAAATCAGTCAAAGTATAAAGTGAGTGATAGGATTAGATATTTTCAACAGGGTTGAGGTTGAATATGTAATCTTAGGACGAAGCAACTGTGTAGTCACCAATAGGATTGACATTTGAGAGCATTATGCCCCTGGACAAGGATGTTTTTAGTAATCCATGCTCACTTTGCATTTAGACTTTGGTACAATCATAAGTGTGAACTTTGCATTATGTGTCCAGAATATCACTGTGATAAAATGTATATGTAGATCAGGTGACATGAGTATTTCTTCCACCATTTCTGGGAGCAATATCTTGAAGACGTATTGATTAGTATTTGGGGGCACCGATAGGTGTACCCTGGGTCTATGAATATAGAGACAATGCATGAATAGACCATACTGTGAATAAATAATATAACTGGTTCCAATTTACATAATGGATTGAACTGATACCTGAAAATATATAGGAAATCTAATATTGATAGAAAATCATTCATTCCAACCAGTTATATATCTAATGGTAATGTTAGGGTTATGGTTTACCATGAAGGCTGTGTGAGATTTGCTTGAAAAGTGATTATGGAAATCTAAAATAATGTGTTTGGAAAGAAGTCTCATGAAAAGGCCAGTCCAGAAATATACAAGAGTACATGTGTTCTGAAGCAGCAAGTGATTGAAAGTGAACCAAATGCCTGGAAATTGTGAACTTGTGGATGAAATATATATCCTATGCTGTGCAACAACTGAAGAAACAGTGATGTACCAGTGTCGAAAAAAAAGAAACGTCAAAATACATATCATGTATCATAGGAATCTACTTGCATTGATGCTAAATTCGGTCAGTTACTGTAGAAATATTAGGATTTCTAAGCACCATTCACTGGGAAACAAATGTGTATTTCAGGTGGATGAATATTTCTGAGAATAATCTTTTGAAAAGATAATTATAAATCCACATACCTGAACATGAATGAATTTAGGGAGTGTATAATAAGACACATATATTTCATACTTTGAAAAATCTGGAGAGAGAGTGTGTGTGTGTGTGTGTGTGTGTGTGTATATATATATATATATATATATATATATATATATATACACACACATTCAAACAATACAAACACACAGAGACTTTAAAAAGTAGAAATATATATGCCAATCAAAATTCATCATGAAATATATATCATCCACAGATCCAAAAATATTTAATTTACTGAATATGGATTTATGTATCATGTTGTTCAAGTAGAAAGCTCACCCATAGGTTGAATTTTCAGTTCCAACAGCGTTTAGGAGGAGTGATCTCTTCTCACAATTTGTATCTGCCATGTCAGCCTCCTCACAAGAATGTACGTGGGATACCAGGTAGGATTCTATATGTGCATGTAAAAATACATGTGCTGAATAGGCTGCAGAGAAAGGGAGACAGGAATTCACATATTTGTTAACTTTACAAACACATGGAGAACTACTTCTCTTAAATTGGACTAGATTTATAACACCTAGCCTTTATAATGCCAAAGGAAAGTCCAATTATACACCATGCCTCCTCTGAACTGCATGTATTGCTATTCTGTTTGGGTTATTTTCCTCCATCATATCAGGATTGGTAATCAGAGTCTAGGACGGTATGGGTTAGTGTCAGGGATTCAGTATTATGAATGGAAAATAGGAAAATGAATCCAATGTGTATGCAATGATGTGCTACACAAAAATCTTCCCACTCTCATCAAGAACAATGCCTTGACATTACCTTTGCCCCAAGTAAGACACAATTCGAAGAGAAGAGTTAGAAAATCTGTGAATGCATACATACAATGGAAAATGCTCAGGAGTTCACAAGCTTGGAGGTGGTAGAAGAGTTTCCATAAGTAAGGGACAGGGTAAACACTCCACAAACATGGAGCTCTGCTGGCCTAAAGACTTCTTGGGAAACTGCCTCTGAGGTTGGACCCTTGAAATATATGTTGTTGTCAGGAGCTTTATCTTCCTTTGTAGTGAGACCATCAAAGCTTTTTCTGCATCTATGTGACCTGGAGGACATGGTTTCTGATTTTCCAATGAACATGAGGCAGCAGTGCTGAATTCTCTCTTTGTCGGTCAACTGTGGCCACTGGAGTCTAAGTGTTTCCCCGTGTGGACTGTGAGGCCATTTGGTCATCCTCCACTTTTCCTGGTGTTTCTTGCTGCTTCACTGGGAGTTTCCTATTTGCTTCATGAAATACAAGGAGTTCAACTGGGACACAGTGCTGGAGGGAGTTCTGTCACGTGTGCTGACTCAGGGTCCTAGGAGAATGCACCAACCAGGCTTCTATCCCACAGAGCTTGCCCCCTTGACCATAGCAACCTGATTCTGAACATTGCCCGGAAACCTCTCCATATAACAAGATGCCTTTACATATAAGGGTCTGCTGGCTGCACCGTGTCAGTCACAAGCCATGTGGAAGCCAATGGCAGATCCACATGGCCCCACCACAGATGTTTTATCACACACCTGCACACCACTGCTCTAGGCCCACTCATCAGCAGGCTCCAACTTACTGGCATCTCTGTTCTACACCATTTTCATGAAACCCAGTCAATCAAGGCACTGTCTGGTACACTCATGATCAGCAACAGGACATCCAAAGGTTCTCCAGTGCCACCTGGTCATGGGAATTTCAAAAATTTCATGGTATTTATCAAGCCATTTTTCCAGGATGAACTTGGAGGCACTGTGGGTTTCTATTCATTCAGGAACCACTAAATGGTGAGGAAGCTCATTTCAATGAAAGCTCTGGAGAAACACTCAGAGGCAAGGCTTCCCAAGAGTGGCCAAAAGGTCACATCAAACCAGGCCCATTTGGGGTCTACAATGTGAGGTCCATGTGTGTTTTGACTCTCAATTATGGCTGCCAGGTCTTTAAGAATAAAATCATGTGAAATCCTGGCTGAGATTCCCAGTGCTCTGTGGAAAGCCACCCTGGGCCTAGATCTCAGTTTCCAAGGGCAACTCTCATGCGTGGCCTCCTAAAATCCCAACACAATTCATGGCAATACTTCTCTGAGTTCAGTTCCAGAACTCAGTCTCTAAGGGGAATCATGCCAGAGTTCAAGACCAGGTGACCAAGTCATCCCTTCCAACCGCCACAGAAATGACCACAATTCAAACCAAAACACTGCCACGTGGCCCTCATCTTCTTCCATATAGACACTCATCATAACCTCTGGCTGGAGGTTTCCATGATGGGGGCAGCCCAAGACAGTGTCTAGAATAAGCTCCCTTGACCCTCATTTGCCTAATGTCAGGGTGGCCTGGACACCCTTCCTGTGAACCAGGAGTGATCAAATACGCCTGCCATTAATACTGCTCTGCTTCTCCAATTTGAGGCTTACTGACTTTCGGGTATAGATTCTTTGTGTGAATTGGAGACATGAGAAAACCCAAGAACCTATGGGCTAGCCTCTGCAGGGCTTTGAAGAACTCATTTGACCCAAAGGATCCCTATTCTCACTTGATGCAGGTCAGGAACTTTCCAGAGGAAAGCGAGAGACTTCATCCACAATGACTGCTCTTTTTGCCATTTTGGCTTTGGATGCACACATGGGATCTTTCTTTAATCCATCAGGTGCTGAGAATCTAAGCCACAGCCTCACACAGGGCCAAGAGGCTGATTCACACACATCCCTTTGCACAGGAATTAAGCAAAAAGCCACAGGTGATGCCCATTCATTTCCATTTGAAAACTGTTTACTTCAGGCTTCACAAAGGGGTAGCCTGAGGCAAAGACCTTCCTGACAGTCAGGGCAACAGAACAATAGGTAAGCAAAAGGCCCAAAGCAGGGTTTCTCCACTGACACTTTACTGGTCACACTGATAGCTGAGTTTTCTGAGATGCTTGCCATTCCCTTCAGTTATCCAGTACATGGCCATGTCACAGAGCTGGGAGGTGGTACATATCTTGGACACAAAACCATGAGCCTATTCTGGAGAGTGGCCAGAATTCAGGAAGAAAACAGGAACTTAGCAAGATAGTAGGTGTTGCCCATAGATAAGGCAAGCCCCAGTCCATTCATAAATTGGAAAGGATGAATGCTGGAAAGTTTTCTACTAGACAGGACACATCCATTGATTCATTCTCTTTTCCAATGTCTACAACCAGGGATAGAGTGGGATACACAGACATAGAAACACTCGCCTTGTCAAACGACTTACTAGAAACAGTCCACTCCAAACCAAACAAACTGCCTTTCCTACCTATTCTCAGAACATGACACAAAACCATAAACTCACACCCACACCCACTAAGGCACCTCCTTCCCCCAAGTAGGTCTGTGACTATCCAGAGTGTCTTCTGACTTGTGGGCCATACAATGTTCCCACAAAATGGCCCGTCCTCTCTCAGATCTGGCCTCCTTGGCCTACTCAATGAGGTTGTCAGGAGCCACCAGTGAGCCACTCACTACCTGCTTTCTCAGAAAAGTCCCCTCTTCAGAGCTTTCCTGGCACTTGGTCATCCTCACATCAGTAGGTACCAAGAAAGACTGACTCTGTCCTTGTAAATGCAAACAAGTCAGCCCACTGGGACTGGGACTGAAACTGGCTCTGGGTGCCTGGCTTCCTGGTTGCCAAGTTCAGAGAGTTCCATCACCAAGGAAGTGAGGTGAGGTCACTTCCTTCAGGAACTGAATGAGGTCACTGCCTTGGCAACCACATTGTCCTAACAGTTGCTTCCAAGGGTCCTATGAGATGGAGGCTGCCCCTGCTTCCTGTGACACTTTCACAAGTTAGAATGGTATATCCTCCATAGGCACCCAGGAACAGCTTTCCACACAGGCCTGGTTTGGTCCATCTTGTCTACATTAAAAAGAGTGAGGCTAATACAGACAAAACCCTTCATCCTGACCAGGTTGTTTGCCATGGAAAATGACTTTTGCTCTCTCATGTCCTTCAGAGCTGCCTACATATTCTCCAGGGATCATTTCTGCATGGACCTTTGAGTTCTCAGCAGGTGGAAGATCCCCTACATTCCTCTATTGTAAGACCAACTCTGTCCCTGCTCTTGTGTAAAGTTGGATTCAGGGAACAGTGGATGGTTAGGGGTAAGAACATGTTTGATTTGGGTTAGGAATCATTCTACTTGATGAAGAATGGTATTGGGAAACTTTGATATTGATAATAATATATAGGTGAAGTATATGTATGAAAACAGAAATCTAAGTAAGCTTTGAAGCCCAGAAGGGCATTGGGCCCTTGACTGGGATACTTAGCTTTGAATTACATTCTGCACAGATGTCTCAGATAAATTGATATGCAATGGCATAAGACCTTGTACCTTGGATGATTGAATGTGGAAGAGAACATCCAGTCAAAAAGGGATAGTAGGTAGGATTAGGAAGATAGTAGGTTTAGCAAGAAGAGTGAGTATAACATTTGGACCTAAAGTTCTTTAGCAGTAGGGTGTCAGTTAGAGAGTAGATGTAAATGTCAGCACATGTGAAGGGTCAGTCACAATAATGAATATGGGAAATTATGTAGGAAAGCAGATATCAATAGAGACATTGGGAAATCAGTCAAAGTATAAAGTGAATGATAGGATTAGATATTTTCAACAGGGTTGAGGTTGAATATGTAATCTTAGGAGGAAGCAACTGTGTAGTCACCAATAGGATTGACATTTGAGAGCATTAAGCCCCTGGGTAAGGATGTTTTTAGTAATCCATGCTCACTTTCCATTTAGACTTTGGTACAATCATAAGTGTGAACTTTGCATTATGTGTCCAGAATATCACTGTGATAAAATGTATATGTAGATCAGGTGACATGAGTATTTCTTCCACCATTTCTGGGAGCAAAATCTTGAAGACGTATTGATTAGTATTTGGGGGCACCAATAGGTGTACCCTGGGTCTATGAATATAGAGACAATGCATGAATAGACCATACTGTGAATAAATAATATAACTGGTTCCAATTTACATAATGGATTGAACTGATACCTGAAAATATATAGGAAATCTAATATTGATACAAAATCATTCATTCCAACCAGTTATATATCTAATGGTAATGTTAGGGTTCTGGTTTACCATGAAGGCTGTGTGAGATTTGCTTGAAAAGTGATTATGGAAATCGAAAATAATGTGTTTGGAAAGAAGTCTCATGAAAAGGCCAGTCCAGAAATATACAAGAGTACATGTGTTCTGAAGCAGGAAGTGATTGAAAGTGAACCAAATGCCTGGAAATTGTGAACTTGTGGATGAAATATATATCCTATGCTGTGCATCAACTGAAGAAACAGTGATGTACCAGTGTCGAAAAAAAAGAAACGTCAAAATACATATCATGTATCATAGGAATCTACTTGCATTGATGCTAAACTCGGTCAGTTACTGTAGAAATATTAGGATTTCTAAGCACCATTCACTAGGAAACAAATGTGTATTTCAGGTGGATGAATATTTCTGAGTATAATCTTTTGAAAAGATGATTATAAATCAACATACCTGAACATGAATGAATTTAGGGAGTGTATAATAAGACATATATTTCATACTTTGAAAAATCTGGAGAGAGAGTGTGTGTGTGTGTGTGTGTGTGTGTATATATATACATATATATATATATATATATATATATATATATATATATGTATATATATACACACACACATTCAAACAACACAAACACACAGAGACTTTAAAAAGTAGAAATATATATGCCAATCAAAATCCATCATGAAATATATATCATCCACAGATCCAAAAATATTTAATTTACTGAATATGGATTTATGTATCATGTTGTTCAAGTAGAAAGCTCACCCATAGGTTGAATTTTCAGTTCCAACAGCGTTTAGGAGGAGTGATCTCTTCTCATAATTTGTATCTGCCATGTCAGCCTCCTCACAAGAATGTACGTGGGATACCAGGTAGGATTCTATATGTGCATGTAAAAATACATGTGCTGAATAGGCTACAGAGAAAGGGAGACAGGAATTCACCTATTTGTTAACTTTACAAACACATGGAGAACTACTTCTCTTAAATTGGACTAGATTTATAACACCTAGCCTTTATAATGCCAAAGGAAAGTCCAATTATACACCATGCCTCCTCTGAACTGCATGTATTGCTATTCTGTTTGGGTTATTTTCCTCCATCATATCAGGATTGGTAATCAGAGTCTAGGAGGGTATGGGTTAGTGTCAGGGATTCAGTATTTTGAATGGAAAATAGGAAAATGAATCCAATGTGTATGCAATGATGTGCTACCCAAAAATCTTCCCACTCTCATCAAGAAGAATGCCTTGACATTACCTTTGCCCCAAGTAAGACAAAATTCGAAGAGAAGAGTTAGAAAATCTGTGAATACATATATACAATGGAAAATGCTCAGGAGTTCACAACCTTGGAGGTGGTAGAGGAGTTTCCATAAGTAAGGGACAGGGTAAACACTCCACAAACATGGAGCTCTGCTGGCCTAAAGACTTCTTGGGAAACTGCATCTGAGGTTGGACCCTTGAAATATATGTTGTTGTCAGGAGCTTTATGTTCCTTTTTAGTGAGACCATCAAAGCTTTTTCTGCATCTATGTGACCTGGAGGACATGGTTTCTGATTTTCCAATAAACATGAGGCAGCAGTGCTGAATTCTCTCTTTGTAGGTCAACTGTGGCCACTGGGGTCTAAGTGTTTCCCTGTGTGGACTGTGAGGCCATTTGGTCATCCTCCACTTTTCCTGGTGTTTCTTGCTGCTTCACTGGGAGTTTCCTATTTGCTTCATGAAATACAAGGAGTTCAACTGGGACACAGTGCTGGAGGGAGTTCTGTCACGTGTGCTGACTCAGGGTCTGAGGAGAATGCACCAACCAGGCTTCTATCTTACAGAGCTTGCCCCCTTGACCACAGCAAACTGATTCTGAATATAGCCCGGAAACCTCTCCATATAACAAGATGCCTTTACATATAAGGGTCTGCTGGCTGCACCGTGTCAGTCACAAGCCATGTGGAAGCCAATGGCAGATCCACATGGCCCCACCACAGATGTTTTATCACACACCTGCACACCACTGCTCTAGGCCCACTAATCAGCAGGCTCCAACTTACTGGCATCTCTGTTCTACACCATTTTCATGAAACCCAGTCAAACAAGGCAGTGTCTGGTACACTCATGATCAGCAACAGGACATCCAAAGGTTCTCCAGTGCCACCTGGTCATGGGAATTTCAAAAATTTCATGGTATTTATCAAGCCATTTTTCCAGGATGAACTTGGAGGCACTGTGGGTTTCTATTCATTCAGGAACCACTAAATGGTGAGGAAGCTCATTTCAATGAAAGCTCTGGAGAAACACTCAGAGGCAAGGCTTCCCAAGACTGGCGAAAAGGTCACATCAAACCAGGCCCATTTGGGGTCTACAATGTGAGGTCCATGTGTGTTTTGACTCTCAATTATGGCTGCCAGGTCTTTAAGAATAAAATCATGTGATATCCTGGCTGAGATTCCCAGTGCTCTGTGGAAAGCCACCCTGGGCCTAGATCTCAGTTTCCAAGGGGCAACTCTCATGCGTGGCCTCCTAAAATCCCAACACAATTCATGGCAATACTTCTCTGAGTTCAGTTCCAGAACTCAGTCTCTAAGGGGAATCACGCCAGAGTTCAAGCCCAGGTGGACCCAGTCATCCCTTCCAAATGCCTCACAAATGCCCAAAATTCAAACCAAAACACTGCCACGTGGCCCTCATCTTCTTCCATATAGACACTCATCATAACCTCTGGCTGGAGGTTTCCATGAGGGGGGCAGCCCAAGACAGTGTCTAGAATAAGCTCCCTTGCCCCTCATTTGCCTAATGTCAGGGTGGCCTGGACACCCTTCCTGTGAACCAGGAGTGATCAAATACGCCTGCCATTAATACTGCTCTGCTTCTCCAATTTGAGGACTACTGACTTTCGGGTATAGATTCTTTGTGTGAATTGGAGACAGGAGAAAACCCAAGAACCTATGGGCTAGCCTCTGCAGGGCTTTGAAGAACTCATTTGACCCAAAGGATCCCTATTCTCACTTGATGCAGGTCAGGAACTTTCCAGAGGAAAGCGAGAGACTTCATCCACAATGACTGCTCTTTTTGCCATTTTGGCTTTGGATGCACACATGGGATCTTTCTTTAATCCATCAGGTGCTGAGAATCTAAGCCACAGCCTCACACAGGGCCAACAGGCTGATTCACACACATCCCTTTGCACAGGAATTAAGCAAAATGCCACAGGTGATGCCCATTCATTTCCATTTGAAAACTGTTTACTTCAGGCTTCACAAAGGGGTAGCCTGAGGCAAAGACCTTCCTGAGAGTCAGGGCAACAGAACAATAGGTAAGCAAAAGGCCCAAAGCAGGGTTTCTCCACTGACACTTTACTGGTCACACCGATAGCTGAGTTTTCTGAGATGCTTGCCATTCCCTTCAGTTATCCAGTACATGGCCATGTCACAGAGCTGGGAGGTGGTACATATCTTGGACACAAAACCATGAGCCTATTCTGGAGAGTGGCCAGAATTCAGGAAGAAAACAGGAACTTAGCAAGATAGTAGGTGTTGCCCATAGATAAGGCAAGCCCCAGTCCATTCATAAATTGGAATGGATGAATGCTGGAAAGTTTTCTACTAGACAGGACACATCCATTGATTCATTCTCTTTTCCAATGTCTACAACCAGGGATAGAGTGGGATACACAGACATAGAAACACTCGCCTTGTCAAACGACTTACTAGAAACAGTCCACTCCAAACCAAACACACTGCCTTTCCTACCTATTCTCAGAACATGACACAAAACCATAAACTCACACCCACACCCACTAAGGCACCTCCTTCCCCCAAGTAGGTCTGTGACTATCCGGAGTGTCTTCTGACTGGTGGGCCATACAATGTTCCCCCCAAATGGCCCGTCCTCTCTCAGATCTGGCCTCCTTGGCCTACTCAATGAAGTTGTCAGGAGCCACCAGTGAGCCACTCAATACCTGCTTTCTCAGAAAAGTCCCCTCTTCAGAGCTTTCCTGGCATTTGGTCATCCTCACATCAGTAGGTACCAAGAAAGACTGACTCTGTCCTTGGTAAATGCAAACAAGTCAGCCCACTGGGACTGGGACTGAAACTGGCTCTGGGTGCCTGGCTTTCTGGTTGCCTAGTTCAGAGAGTTCCATCACCAAGGAAGTGAGGTGAGGTCACGTCCTTCAGGAACTGAATGAGGTCACTGCCTTGGCAACCAAATTGTCCTAACAGTTGCTTCCAAGGGTCCTATGAGATGGAGGCTGCCCCTGCTTCCTGTGACACTTTCACAAGTTAGAACGGTATATCCTCCATAGGCACCCAGGAACAGCTTTCCACACAGGCCTGGTTTGGTCCATCTTGTCTACATTAAGAAGAGTGCGGCTCATTCAGACACAACCCTTCATCCTGACCAGGTTTTTTGCCATGGAAGATGACTTTTGCTCTCTCATGTCCTTCAGAGCTGCCTACATCTTCTCCAGGGATCATTTCTGCATGGACCTTTAAGTTCTCAGCAGGTGGAAGATCCCCTACATTCCTCTATTGTAAGACCAACTCTGTCCCTGCTCTTTTGTAAAGTTGGATTGAGGGAACAGTGTATGGTTAGGGGTAAGAACATGTTTGATTTGGGTTAGGAATCATTCTACTGGATGAAGAATGGTATTGGGAACCTGTGATATTTATAATAATATATAGGTGAAGTATATGTATTAAAACAGAAATCTAAGTAAGCTTTGAAGCCCAGAAGGGCATTGGGCCCTTGACTGGGATACTTAGCTTTGAATTATATTCTGCACAGATGTCTCAGATAAATTGATATGCAATGGCATAAGACCTTGTACCTTGGATGATTGAATGTGGAAGAGAACATCCAGTCAAAAAGGGATAGTAGGTAGGATTAGGAAGATAGTAGGTTTAGGAAGAAGAGTGAGTATAACATTTGGACCTAAAGTTCTTTAGCAGTAGGGTGTCAGTTAGAGAGTAGATGTAAAATGTCAGCACATGTGAAGTGTCAGTCACAATAATGAATATGGGAAATTTTGTAGGAAAGCAGATATCAATAGAGACATTGGGAAATCAGTCAAAGTATAAAGTGAGTGATAGGATTAGATATTTTCAACAGGGTTGAGGTTGAATATGTAATCTTAGGACGAAGCAACTGTGTAGTCACCAATAGGATTGACATTTGAGAGCATTATGCCCCTGGACAAGGATGTTTTTAGTAATCCATGCTCACTTTGCATTTAGACTTTGGTACAATCATAAGTGTGAACTTTGCATTATGTGTCCAGAATATCACTGTGATAAAATGTATATGTAGATCAGGTGACATGAGTATTTCTTCCACCATTTCTGGGAGCAATATCTTGAAGACGTATTGATTAGTATTTGGGGGCACCGATAGGTGTACCCTGGGTCTATGAATATAGAGACAATGCATGAATAGACCATACTGTGAATAAATAATATAACTGGTTCCAATTTACATAATGGATTGAACTGATACCTGAAAATATATAGGAAATCTAATATTGATAGAAAATCATTCATTCCAACCAGTTATATATCTAATGGTAATGTTAGGGTTATGGTTTACCATGAAGGCTGTGTGAGATTTGCTTGAAAAGTGATTATGGAAATCTAAAATAATGTGTTTGGAAAGAAGTCTCATGAAAAGGCCAGTCCAGAAATATACAAGAGTACATGTGTTCTGAAGCAGCAAGTGATTGAAAGTGAACCAAATGCCTGGAAATTGTGAACTTGTGGATGAAATATATATCCTATGCTGTGCAACAACTGAAGAAACAGTGATGTACCAGTGTCGAAAAAAAAGAAACGTCAAAATACATATCATGTATCATAGGAATCTACTTGCATTGATGCTAAATTCGGTCAGTTACTGTAGAAATATTAGGATTTCTAAGCACCATTCACTGGGAAACAAATGTGTATTTCAGGTGGATGAATATTTCTGAGAATAATCTTTTGAAAAGATAATTATAAATCCACATACCTGAACATGAATGAATTTAGGGAGTGTATAATAAGACACATATATTTCATACTTTGAAAAATCTGGAGAGAGAGTGTGTGTGTGTGTGTGTGTGTGTGTATATATATATATATATATATATATATATATATATATACACACACATTCAAACAATACAAACACACAGAGACTTTAAAAAGTAGAAATATATATGCCAATCAAAATTCATCATGAAATATATATCATCCACAGATCCAAAAATATTTAATTTACTGAATATGGATTTATGTATCATGTTGTTCAAGTAGAAAGCTCACCCATAGGTTGAATTTTCAGTTCCAACAGCGTTTAGGAGGAGTGATCTCTTCTCACAATTTGTATCTGCCATGTCAGCCTCCTCACAAGAATGTACGTGGGATACCAGGTAGGATTCTATATGTGCATGTAAAAATACATGTGCTGAATAGGCTGCAGAGAAAGGGAGACAGGAATTCACATATTTGTTAACTTTACAAACACATGGAGAACTACTTCTCTTAAATTGGACTAGATTTATAACACCTAGCCTTTATAATGCCAAAGGAAAGTCCAATTATACACCATGCCTCCTCTGAACTGCATGTATTGCTATTCTGTTTGGGTTATTTTCCTCCATCATATCAGGATTGGTAATCAGAGTCTAGGACGGTATGGGTTAGTGTCAGGGATTCAGTATTTTGAATGGAAAATAGGAAAATGAATCCAATGTGTATGCAATGATGTGCTACACAAAAATCTTCCCACTCTCATCAAGAACAATGCCTTGACATTACCTTTGCCCCAAGTAAGACACAATTCGAAGAGAAGAGTTAGAAAATCTGTGAATGCATACATACAATGGAAAATGCTCAGGAGTTCACAAGCTTGGAGGTGGTAGAAGAGTTTCCATAAGTAAGGGACAGGGTAAACACTCCACAAACATGGAGCTCTGCTGGCCTAAAGACTTCTTGGGAAACTGCCTCTGAGGTTGGACCCTTGAAATATATGTTGTTGTCAGGAGCTTTATCTTCCTTTGTAGTGAGACCATCAAAGCTTTTTCTGCATCTATGTGACCTGGAGGACATGGTTTCTGATTTTCCAATGAACATGAGGCAGCAGTGCTGAATTCTCTCTTTGTCGGTCAACTGTGGCCACTGGAGTCTAAGTGTTTCCCTGTGTGGACTGTGAGGCCATTTGGTCATCCTCCACTTTTCCTGGTGTTTCTTGCTGCTTCACTGGGAGTTTCCTATTTGCTTCATGAAATACAAGGAGTTCAACTGGGACACAGTGCTGGAGGGAGTTCTGTCACGTGTGCTGACTCAGGGTCCTAGGAGAATGCACCAACCAGGCTTCTATCCCACAGAGCTTGCCCCCTTGACCATAGCAACCTGATTCTGAACATTGCCCGGAAACCTCTCCATATAACAAGATGCCTTTACATATAAGGGTCTGCTGGCTGCACCGTGTCAGTCACAAGCCATGTGGAAGCCAATGGCAGATCCACATGGCCCCACCACAGATGTTTTATCACACACCTGCACACCACTGCTCTAGGCCCACTCATCAGCAGGCTCCAACTTACTGGCATCTCTGTTCTACACCATTTTCATGAAACCCAGTCAATCAAGGCACTGTCTGGTACACTCATGATCAGCAACAGGACATCCAAAGGTTCTCCAGTGCCACCTGGTCATGGGAATTTCAAAAATTTCATGGTATTTATCAAGCCATTTTTCCAGGATGAACTTGGAGGCACTGTGGGTTTCTATTCATTCAGGAACCACTAAATGGTGAGGAAGCTCATTTCAATGAAAGCTCTGGAGAAACACTCAGAGGCAAGGCTTCCCAAGAGTGGCCAAAAGGTCACATCAAACCAGGCCCATTTGGGGTCTACAATGTGAGGTCCATGTGTGTTTTGACTCTCAATTATGGCTGCCAGGTCTTTAAGAATAAAATCATGTGAAATCCTGGCTGAGATTCCCAGTGCTCTGTGGAAAGCCACCCTGGGCCTAGATCTCAGTTTCCAAGGGCAACTCTCATGCGTGGCCTCCTAAAATCCCAACACAATTCATGGCAATACTTCTCTGAGTTCAGTTCCAGAACTCAGTCTCTAAGGGGAATCATGCCAGAGTTCAAGACCAGGTGACCAAGTCATCCCTTCCAACCGCCACAGAAATGACCACAATTCAAACCAAAACACTGCCACGTGGCCCTCATCTTCTTCCATATAGACACTCATCATAACCTCTGGCTGGAGGTTTCCATGATGGGGGCAGCCCAAGACAGTGTCTAGAATAAGCTCCCTTGACCCTCATTTGCCTAATGTCAGGGTGGCCTGGACACCCTTCCTGTGAACCAGGAGTGATCAAATACGCCTGCCATTAATACTGCTCTGCTTCTCCAATTTGAGGCTTACTGACTTTCGGGTATAGATTCTTTGTGTGAATTGGAGACATGAGAAAATCCAAGAACCTATGGGCTAGCCTCTGCAGGGCTTTGAAGAACTCATTTGACCCAAAGGATCCCTATTCTCACTTGATGCAGGTCAGGAACTTTCCAGAGGAAAGCGAGAGACTTCATCCACAATGACTGCTCTTTTTGCCATTTTGGCTTTGGATGCACACATGGGATCTTTCTTTAATCCATCAGGTGCTGAGAATCTAAGCCACAGCCTCACACAGGGCCAAGAGGCTGATTCACACACATCCCTTTGCACAGGAATTAAGCAAAAAGCCACAGGTGATGCCCATTCATTTCCATTTGAAAACTGTTTACTTCAGGCTTCACAAAGGGGTAGCCTGAGGCAAAGACCTTCCTGAGAGTCAGGGCAACAGAACAATAGGTAAGCAAAAGGCCCAAAGCAGGGTTTCTCCACTGACACTTTACTGGTCACACTGATAGCTGAGTTTTCTGAGATGCTTGCCATTCCCTTCAGTTATCCAGTACATGGCCATGTCACAGAGCTGGGAGGTGGTACATATCTTGGACACAAAACCATGAGCCTATTCTGGAGAGTGGCCAGAATTCAGGAAGAAAACAGGAACTTAGCAAGATAGTAGGTGTTGCCCATAGATAAGGCAAGCCCCAGTCCATTCATAAATTGGAAAGGATGAATGCTGGAAAGTTTTCTACTAGACAGGACACATCCATTGATTCATTCTCTTTTCCAATGTCTACAACCAGGGATAGAGTGGGATACACAGACATAGAAACACTCGCCTTGTCAAACGACTTACTAGAAACAGTCCACTCCAAACCAAACAAACTGCCTTTCCTACCTATTCTCAGAACATGACACAAAACCATAAACTCACACCCACACCCACTAAGGCACCTCCTTCCCCCAAGTAGGTCTGTGACTATCCAGAGTGTCTTCTGACTTGTGGGCCATACAATGTTCCCCCAAAATGGCCCGTCCTCTCTCAGATCTGGCCTCCTTGGCCTACTCAATGAGGTTGTCAGGAGCCACCAGTGAGCCACTCACTACCTGCTTTCTCAGAAAAGTCCCCTCTTCAGAGCTTTCCTGGCACTTGGTCATCCTCACATCAGTAGGTACCAAGAAAGACTGACTCTGTCCTTGTAAATGCAAACAAGTCAGCCCACTGGGACTGGGACTGAAACTGGCTCTGGGTGCCTGGCTTCCTGGTTGCCAAGTTCAGAGAGTTCCATCACCAAGGAAGTGAGGTGAGGTCACTTCCTTCAGGAACTGAATGAGGTCACTGCCTTGGCAACCACATTGTCCTAACAGTTGCTTCCAAGGGTCCTATGAGATGGAGGCTGCCCCTGCTTCCTGTGACACTTTCACAAGTTAGAATGGTATATCCTCCATAGGCACCCAGGAACAGCTTTCCACACAGGCCTGGTTTGGTCCATCTTGTCTACATTAAAAAGAGTGAGGCTAATACAGACAAAACCCTTCATCCTGACCAGGTTGTTTGCCATGGAAAATGACTTTTGCTCTCTCATGTCCTTCAGAGCTGCCTACATATTCTCCAGGGATCATTTCTGCATGGACCTTTGAGTTCTCAGCAGGTGGAAGATCCCCTACATTCCTCTATTGTAAGACCAACTCTGTCCCTGCTCTTGTGTAAAGTTGGATTCAGGGAACAGTGGATGGTTAGGGGTAAGAACATGTTTGATTTGGGTTAGGAATCATTCTACTTGATGAAGAATGGTATTGGGAAACTTTGATATTGATAATAATATATAGGTGAAGTATATGTATGAAAACAGAAATCTAAGTAAGCTTTGAAGCCCAGAAGGGCATTGGGCCCTTGACTGGGATACTTAGCTTTGAATTACATTCTGCACAGATGTCTCAGATAAATTGATATGCAATGGCATAAGACCTTGTACCTTGGATGATTGAATGTGGAAGAGAACATCCAGTCAAAAAGGGATAGTAGGTAGGATTAGGAAGATAGTAGGTTTAGCAAGAAGAGTGAGTATAACATTTGGACCTAAAGTTCTTTAGCAGTAGGGTGTCAGTTAGAGAGTAGATGTAAATGTCAGCACATGTGAAGGGTCAGTCACAATAATGAATATGGGAAATTATGTAGGAAAGCAGATATCAATAGAGACATTGGGAAATCAGTCAAAGTATAAAGTGAATGATAGGATTAGATATTTTCAACAGGGTTGAGGTTGAATATGTAATCTTAGGAGGAAGCAACTGTGTAGTCACCAATAGGATTGACATTTGAGAGCATTAAGCCCCTGGGTAAGGATGTTTTTAGTAATCCATGCTCACTTTCCATTTAGACTTTGGTACAATCATAAGTGTGAACTTTGCATTATGTGTCCAGAATATCACTGTGATAAAATGTATATGTAGATCAGGTGACATGAGTATTTCTTCCACCATTTCTGGGAGCAAAATCTTGAAGACGTATTGATTAGTATTTGGGGGCACCAATAGGTGTACCCTGGGTCTATGAATATAGAGACAATGCATGAATAGACCATACTGTGAATAAATAATATAACTGGTTCCAATTTACATAATGGATTGAACTGATACCTGAAAATATATAGGAAATCTAATATTGATACAAAATCATTCATTCCAACCAGTTATATATCTAATGGTAATGTTAGGGTTCTGGTTTACCATGAAGGCTGTGTGAGATTTGCTTGAAAAGTGATTATGGAAATCTAAAATAATGTGTTTGGAAAGAAGTCTCATGAAAAGGCCAGTCCAGAAATATACAAGAGTACATGTGTTCTGAAGCAGGAAGTGATTGAAAGTGAACCAAATGCCTGGAAATTGTGAACTTGTGGATGAAATATATATCCTATGCTGTGCATCAACTGAAGAAACAGTGATGTACCAGTGTCGAAAAAAAAGAAACGTCAAAATACATATCATGTATCATAGGAATCTACTTGCATTGATGCTAAACTCGGTCAGTTACTGTAGAAATATTAGGATTTCTAAGCACCATTCACTAGGAAACAAATGTGTATTTCAGGTGGATGAATATTTCTGAGTATAATCTTTTGAAAAGATAATTATAAATCCACATACCTGAACATGAATGAATTTAGGGAGTGTATAATAAGACACATATATTTCATACTTTGAAAAATCTGGAGAGAGAGTGTGTGTGTGTGTGTGTGTGTGTGTGTGTATATATATATATATATATATATATATATATATATATATATATACACACACACATTCAAACAACACAAACACACAGAGACTTTAAAAAGTAGAAATATATATGCCAATCAAAATCCATCATGAAATATATATCATCCACAGATCCAAAAATATTTAATTTACTGAATATGGATTTATGTATCATGTTGTTCAAGTAGAAAGCTCACCCATAGGTTGAATTTTCAGTTCCAACAGCGTTTAGGAGGAGTGATCTCTTCTCATAATTTGTATCTGCCATGTCAGCCTCCTCACAAGAATGTACGTGGGATACCAGGTAGGATTCTATATGTGCATGTAAAAATACATGTGCTGAATAGGCTACAGAGAAAGGGAGACAGGAATTCACCTATTTGTTAACTTTACAAACACATGGAGAACTACTTCTCTTAAATTGGACTAGATTTATAACACCTAGCCTTTATAATGCCAAAGGAAAGTCCAATTATACACCATGCCTCCTCTGAACTGCATGTATTGCTATTCTGTTTGGGTTATTTTCCTCCATCATATCAGGATTGGTAATCAGAGTCTAGGAGGGTATGGGTTAGTGTCAGGGATTCAGTATTTTGAATGGAAAATAGGAAAATGAATCCAATGTGTATGCAATGATGTGCTACCCAAAAATCTTCCCACTCTCATCAAGAAGAATGCCTTGACATTACCTTTGCCCCAAGTAAGACAAAATTCGAAGAGAAGAGTTAGAAAATCTGTGAATACATATATACAATGGAAAATGCTCAGGAGTTCACAACCTTGGAGGTGGTAGAGGAGTTTCCATAAGTAAGGGACAGGGTAAACACTCCACAAACATGGAGCTCTGCTGGCCTAAAGACTTCTTGGGAAACTGCATCTGAGGTTGGACCCTTGAAATATATGTTGTTGTCAGGAGCTTTATGTTCCTTTTTAGTGAGACCATCAAAGCTTTTTCTGCATCTATGTGACCTGGAGGACATGGTTTCTGATTTTCCAATAAACATGAGGCAGCAGTGCTGAATTCTCTCTTTGTAGGTCAACTGTGGCCACTGGGGTCTAAGTGTTTCCCTGTGTGGACTGTGAGGCCATTTGGTCATCCTCCACTTTTCCTGGTGTTTCTTGCTGCTTCACTGGGAGTTTCCTATTTGCTTCATGAAATACAAGGAGTTCAACTGGGACACAGTGCTGGAGGGAGTTCTGTCACGTGTGCTGACTCAGGGTCTGAGGAGAATGCACCAACCAGGCTTCTATCTTACAGAGCTTGCCCCCTTGACCACAGCAAACTGATTCTGAATATAGCCCGGAAACCTCTCCATATAACAAGATGCCTTTACATATAAGGGTCTGCTGGCTGCACCGTGTCAGTCACAAGCCATGTGGAAGCCAATGGCAGATCCACATGGCCCCACCACAGATGTTTTATCACACACCTGCACACCACTGCTCTAGGCCCACTAATCAGCAGGCTCCAACTTACTGGCATCTCTGTTCTACACCATTTTCATGAAACCCAGTCAAACAAGGCAGTGTCTGGTACACTCATGATCAGCAACAGGACATCCAAAGGTTCTCCAGTGCCACCTGGTCATGGGAATTTCAAAAATTTCATGGTATTTATCAAGCCATTTTTCCAGGATGAACTTGGAGGCACTGTGGGTTTCTATTCATTCAGGAACCACTAAATGGTGAGGAAGCTCATTTCAATGAAAGCTCTGGAGAAACACTCAGAGGCAAGGCTTCCCAAGACTGGCGAAAAGGTCACATCAAACCAGGCCCATTTGGGGTCTACAATGTGAGGTCCATGTGTGTTTTGACTCTCAATTATGGCTGCCAGGTCTTTAAGAATAAAATCATGTGATATCCTGGCTGAGATTCCCAGTGCTCTGTGGAAAGCCACCCTGGGCCTAGATCTCAATTTCCAAGGGGCAACTCTCATGCGTGGCCTCCTAAAATCCCAACACAATTCATGGCAATACTTCTCTGAGTTCAGTTCCAGAACTCAGTCTCTAAGGGGAATCACGCCAGAGTTCAAGCCCAGGTGGACCCAGTCATCCCTTCCAAATGCCTCACAAATGCCCAAAATTCAAACCAAAACACTGCCACGTGGCCCTCATCTTCTTCCATATAGACACTCATCATAACCTCTGGCTGGAGGTTTCCATGAGGGGGGCAGCCCAAGACAGTGTCTAGAATAAGCTCCCTTGCCCCTCATTTGCCTAATGTCAGGGTGGCCTGGACACCCTTCCTGTGAACCAGGAGTGATCAAATACGCCTGCCATTAATACTGCTCTGCTTCTCCAATTTGAGGACTACTGACTTTCGGGTATAGATTCTTTGTGTGAATTGGAGACAGGAGAAAACCCAAGAACCTATGGGCTAGCCTCTGCAGGGCTTTGAAGAACTCATTTGACCCAAAGGATCCCTATTCTCACTTGATGCAGGTCAGGAACTTTCCAGAGGAAAGCGAGAGACTTCATCCACAATGACTGCTCTTTTTGCCATTTTGGCTTTGGATGCACACATGGGATCTTTCTTTAATCCATCAGGTGCTGAGAATCTAAGCCACAGCCTCACACAGGGCCAACAGGCTGATTCACACACATCCCTTTGCACAGGAATTAAGCAAAATGCCACAGGTGATGCCCATTCATTTCCATTTGAAAACTGTTTACTTCAGGCTTCACAAAGGGGTAGCCTGAGGCAAAGACCTTCCTGAGAGTCAGGGCAACAGAACAATAGGTAAGCAAAAGGCCCAAAGCAGGGTTTCTCCACTGACACTTTACTGGTCACACCGATAGCTGAGTTTTCTGAGATGCTTGCCATTCCCTTCAGTTATCCAGTACATGGCCATGTCACAGAGCTGGGAGGTGGTACATATCTTGGACACAAAACCATGAGCATATTCTGGAGAGTGGCCAGAATTCAGGAAGAAAACAGGAACTTAGCAAGATAGTAGGTGTTGCCCATAGATAAGGCAAGCCCCAGTCCATTCATAAATTGGAATGGATGAATGCTGGAAAGTTTTCTACTAGACAGGACACATCCATTGATTCATTCTCTTTTCCAATGTCTACAACCAGGGATAGAGTGGGATACACAGACATAGAAACACTCGCCTTGTCAAACGACTTACTAGAAACAGTCCACTCCAAACCAAACACACTGCCTTTCCTACCTATTCTCACAACATGACACAAAACCATAAACTCACACCCACACCCACTAAGGCACCTCCTTCCCCCAAGTAGGTCTGTGACTATCCGGAGTGTCTTCTGACTGGTGGGCCATACAATGTTCCCCCCAAATGGCCCGTCCTCTCTCAGATCTGGCCTCCTTGGCCTACTCAATGAAGTTGTCAGGAGCCACCAGTGAGCCACTCAATACCTGCTTTCTCAGAAAAGTCCCCTCTTCAGAGCTTTCCTGGCATTTGGTCATCCTCACATCAGTAGGTACCAAGAAAGACTGACTCTGTCCTTGGTAAATGCAAACAAGTCAGCCCACTGGGACTGGGACTGAAACTGGCTCTGGGTGCCTGGCTTTCTGGTTGCCTAGTTCAGAGAGTTCCATCACCAAGGAAGTGAGGTGAGGTCACGTCCTTCAGGAACTGAATGAGGTCACTGCCTTGGCAACCAAATTGTCCTAACAGTTGCTTCCAAGGGTCCTATGAGATGGAGGCTGCCCCTGCTTCCTGTGACACTTTCACAAGTTAGAACGGTATATCCTCCATAGGCACCCAGGAACAGCTTTCCACACAGGCCTGGTTTGGTCCATCTTGTCTACATTAAGAAGAGTGCGGCTCATTCAGACACAACCCTTCATCCTGACCAGGTTTTTTGCCATGGAAGATGACTTTTGCTCTCTCATGTCCTTCAGAGCTGCCTACATCTTCTCCAGGGATCATTTCTGCATGGACCTTTAAGTTCTCAGCAGGTGGAAGATCCCCTACATTCCTCTATTGTAAGACCAACTCTGTCCCTGCTCTTTTGTAAAGTTGGATTGAGGGAACAGTGTATGGTTAGGGGTAAGAACATGTTTGATTTGGGTTAGGAATCATTCTACTGGATGAAGAATGGTATTGGGAACCTGTGATATTTATAATAATATATAGGTGAAGTATATGTATGAAAACAGAAATCTAAGTAAGCTTTGAAGCCCAGAAGGGCATTGGGCCCTTGACTGGGATACTTAGCTTTGAATTATATTCTGCACAGATGTCTCAGATAAATTGATATGCAATGGCATAAGACCTTGTACCTTGGATGATTGAATGTGGAAGAGAACATCCAGTCAAAAAGGGATAGTAGGTAGGATTAGGAAGATAGTAGGTTTAGGAAGAAGAGTGAGTATAACATTTGGACCTAAAGTTCTTTAGCAGTAGGGTGTCAGTTAGAGAGTAGATGTAAAATGTCAGCACATGTGAAGTGTCAGTCACAATAATGAATATGGGAAATTATGTAGGAAAGCAGATATCAATAGAGACATTGGGAAATCAGTCAAAGTATAAAGTGAGTGATAGGATTAGATATTTTCAACAGGGTTGAGGTTGAATATGTAATCTTAGGACGAAGCAACTGTGTAGTCACCAATAGGATTGACATTTGAGAGCATTATGCCCCTGGACAAGGATGTTTTTAGTAATCCATGCTCACTTTGCATTTAGACTTTGGTACAATCATAAGTGTGAACTTTGCATTATGTGTCCAGAATATCACTGTGATAAAATGTATATGTAGATCAGGTGACATGAGTATTTCTTCCACCATTTCTGGGAGCAATATCTTGAAGACGTATTGATTAGTATTTGGGGGCACCGATAGGTGTACCCTGGGTCTATGAATATAGAGACAATGCATGAATAGACCATACTGTGAATAAATAATATAACTGGTTCCAATTTACATAATGGATTGAACTGATACCTGAAAATATATAGGAAATCTAATATTGATAGAAAATCATTCATTCCAACCAGTTATATATCTAATGGTAATGTTAGGGTTATGGTTTACCATGAAGGCTGTGTGAGATTTGCTTGAAAAGTGATTATGGAAATCTAAAATAATGTGTTTGGAAAGAAGTCTCATGAAAAGGCCAGTCCAGAAATATACAAGAGTACATGTGTTCTGAAGCAGCAAGTGATTGAAAGTGAACCAAATGCCTGGAAATTGTGAACTTGTGGATGAAATATATATCCTATGCTGTGCAACAACTGAAGAAACAGTGATGTACCAGTGTCGAAAAAAAAAGAAACGTCAAAATACATATCATGTATCATAGGAATCTACTTGCATTGATGCTAAACTCGGTCAGTTACTGTAGAAATATTAGGATTTCTAAGCACCATTCACTGGGAAACAAATGTGTATTTCAGGTGGATGAATATTTCTGAGAATAATCTTTTGAAAAGATAATTATAAATCCACATACCTGAACATGAATGAATTTAGGGAGTGTATAATAAGACACATATATTTCATACTTTGAAAAATCTGGAGAGAGAGTGTGTGTGTGTGTGTGTGTGTGTGTATATATATATATATATATATATATATATATATATATATACACACACATTCAAACAATACAAACACACAGAGACTTTAAAAAGTAGAAATATATATGCCAATCAAAATTCATCATGAAATATATATCATCCACAGATCCAAAAATATTTAATTTACTGAATATGGATTTATGTATCATGTTGTTCAAGTAGAAAGCTCACCCATAGGTTGAATTTTCAGTTCCAACAGCGTTTAGGAGGAGTGATCTCTTCTCACAATTTGTATCTGCCATGTCAGCCTCCTCACAAGAATGTACGTGGGATACCAGGTAGGATTCTATATGTGCATGTAAAAATACATGTGCTGAATAGGCTGCAGAGAAAGGGAGACAGGAATTCACATATTTGTTAACTTTACAAACACATGGAGAACTACTTCTCTTAAATTGGACTAGATTTATAACACCTAGCCTTTATAATGCCAAAGGAAAGTCCAATTATACACCATGCCTCCTCTGAACTGCATGTATTGCTATTCTGTTTGGGTTATTTTCCTCCATCATATCAGGATTGGTAATCAGAGTCTAGGACGGTATGGGTTAGTGTCAGGGATTCAGTATTTTGAATGGAAAATAGGAAAATGAATCCAATGTGTATGCAATGATGTGCTACACAAAAATCTTCCCACTCTCATCAAGAACAATGCCTTGACATTACCTTTGCCCCAAGTAAGACACAATTCGAAGAGAAGAGTTAGAAAATCTGTGAATGCATACATACAATGGAAAATGCTCAGGAGTTCACAAGCTTGGAGGTGGTAGAAGAGTTTCCATAAGTAAGGGACAGGGTAAACACTCCACAAACATGGAGCTCTGCTGGCCTAAAGACTTCTTGGGAAACTGCCTCTGAGGTTGGACCCTTGAAATATATGTTGTTGTCAGGAGCTTTATCTTCCTTTGTAGTGAGACCATCAAAGCTTTTTCTGCATCTATGTGACCTGGAGGACATGGTTTCTGATTTTCCAATGAACATGAGGCAGCAGTGCTGAATTCTCTCTTTGTCGGTCAACTGTGGCCACTGGAGTCTAAGTGTTTCCCTGTGTGGACTGTGAGGCCATTTGGTCATCCTCCACTTTTCCTGGTGTTTCTTGCTGCTTCACTGGGAGTTTCCTATTTGCTTCATGAAATACAAGGAGTTCAACTGGGACACAGTGCTGGAGGGAGTTCTGTCACGTGTGCTGACTCAGGGTCCTAGGAGAATGCACCAACCAGGCTTCTATCCCACAGAGCTTGCCCCCTTGACCATAGCAACCTGATTCTGAACATTGCCCGGAAACCTCTCCATATAACAAGATGCCTTTACATATAAGGGTCTGCTGGCTGCACCGTGTCAGTCACAAGCCATGTGGAAGCCAATGGCAGATCCACATGGCCCCACCACAGATGTTTTATCACACACCTGCACACCACTGCTCTAGGCCCACTCATCAGCAGGCTCCAACTTACTGGCATCTCTGTTCTACACCATTTTCATGAAACCCAGTCAATCAAGGCACTGTCTGGTACACTCATGATCAGCAACAGGACATCCAAAGGTTCTCCAGTGCCACCTGGTCATGGGAATTTCAAAAATTTCATGGTATTTATCAAGCCATTTTTCCAGGATGAACTTGGAGGCACTGTGGGTTTCTATTCATTCAGGAACCACTAAATGGTGAGGAAGCTCATTTCAATGAAAGCTCTGGAGAAACACTCAGAGGCAAGGCTTCCCAAGAGTGGCCAAAAGGTCACATCAAACCAGGCCCATTTGGGGTCTACAATGTGAGGTCCATGTGTGTTTTGACTCTCAATTATGGCTGCCAGGTCTTTAAGAATAAAATCATGTGAAATCCTGGCTGAGATTCCCAGTGCTCTGTGGAAAGCCACCCTGGGCCTAGATCTCAGTTTCCAAGGGCAACTCTCATGCGTGGCCTCCTAAAATCCCAACACAATTCATGGCAATACTTCTCTGAGTTCAGTTCCAGAACTCAGTCTCTAAGGGGAATCATGCCAGAGTTCAAGACCAGGTGACCAAGTCATCCCTTCCAACCGCCACAGAAATGACCACAATTCAAACCAAAACACTGCCACGTGGCCCTCATCTTCTTCCATATAGACACTCATCATAACCTCTGGCTGGAGGTTTCCATGATGGGGGCAGCCCAAGACAGTGTCTAGAATAAGCTCCCTTGACCCTCATTTGCCTAATGTCAGGGTGGCCTGGACACCCTTCCTGTGAACCAGGAGTGATCAAATACGCCTGCCATTAATACTGCTCTGCTTCTCCAATTTGAGGCTTACTGACTTTCGGGTATAGATTCTTTGTGTGAATTGGAGACATGAGAAAACCCAAGAACCTATGGGCTAGCCTCTGCAGGGCTTTGAAGAACTCATTTGACCCAAAGGATCCCTATTCTCACTTGATGCAGGTCAGGAACTTTCCAGAGGAAAGCGAGAGACTTCATCCACAATGACTGCTCTTTTTGCCATTTTGGCTTTGGATGCACACATGGGATCTTTCTTTAATCCATCAGGTGCTGAGAATCTAAGCCACAGCCTCACACAGGGCCAAGAGGCTGATTCACACACATCCCTTTGCACAGGAATTAAGCAAAAAGCCACAGGTGATGCCCATTCATTTCCATTTGAAAACTGTTTACTTCAGGCTTCACAAAGGGGTAGCCTGAGGCAAAGACCTTCCTGACAGTCAGGGCAACAGAACAATAGGTAAGCAAAAGGCCCAAAGCAGGGTTTCTCCACTGACACTTTACTGGTCACACTGATAGCTGAGTTTTCTGAGATGCTTGCCATTCCCTTCAGTTATCCAGTACATGGCCATGTCACAGAGCTGGGAGGTGGTACATATCTTGGACACAAAACCATGAGCCTATTCTGGAGAGTGGCCAGAATTCAGGAAGAAAACAGGAACTTAGCAAGATAGTAGGTGTTGCCCATAGATAAGGCAAGCCCCAGTCCATTCATAAATTGGAAAGGATGAATGCTGGAAAGTTTTCTACTAGACAGGACACATCCATTGATTCATTCTCTTTTCCAATGTCTACAACCAGGGATAGAGTGGGATACACAGACATAGAAACACTCGCCTTGTCAAACGACTTACTAGAAACAGTCCATTCCAAACCAAACAAACTGCCTTTCCTACCTATTCTCAGAACATGACACAAAACCATAAACTCACACCCACACCCACTAAGGCACCTCCTTCCCCCAAGTAGGTCTGTGACTATCCAGAGTGTCTTCTGACTTGTGGGCCATACAATGTTCCCCCAAAATGGCCCGTCCTCTCTCAGATCTGGCCTCCTTGGCCTACTCAATGAGGTTGTCAGGAGCCACCAGTGAGCCACTCACTACCTGCTTTCTCAGAAAAGTCCCCTCTTCAGAGCTTTCCTGGCACTTGGTCATCCTCACATCAGTAGGTACCAAGAAAGACTGACTCTGTCCTTGTAAATGCAAACAAGTCAGCCCACTGGGACTGGGACTGAAACTGGCTCTGGGTGCCTGGCTTCCTGGTTGCCAAGTTCAGAGAGTTCCATCACCAAGGAAGTGAGGTGAGGTCACTTCCTTCAGGAACTGAATGAGGTCACTGCCTTGGCAACCACATTGTCCTAACAGTTGCTTCCAAGGGTCCTATGAGATGGAGGCTGCCCCTGCTTCCTGTGACACTTTCACAAGTTAGAATGGTATATCCTCCATATGCACCCAGGAACAGCTTTCCACACAGGCCTGGTTTGGTCCATCTTGTCTACATTAAAAAGAGTGAGGCTAATACAGACAAAACCCTTCATCCTGACCAGGTTGTTTGCCATGGAAAATGACTTTTGCTCTCTCATGTCCTTCAGAGCTGCCTACATATTCTCCAGGGATCATTTCTGCATGGACCTTTGAGTTCTCAGCAGGTGGAAGATCCCCTACATTCCTCTATTGTAAGACCAACTCTGTCCCTGCTCTTGTGTAAAGTTGGATTCAGGGAACAGTGGATGGTTAGGGGTAAGAACATGTTTGATTTGGGTTAGGAATCATTCTACTTGATGAAGAATGGTATTGGGAAACTTTGATATTGATAATAATATATAGGTGAAGTATATGTATGAAAACAGAAATCTAAGTAAGCTTTGAAGCCCAGAAGGGCATTGGGCCCTTGACTGGGATACTTAGCTTTGAATTACATTCTGCACAGATGTCTCAGATAAATTGATATGCAATGGCATAAGACCTTGTACCTTGGATGATTGAATGTGGAAGAGAACATCCAGTCAAAAAGGGATAGTAGGTAGGATTAGGAAGATAGTAGGTTTAGCAAGAAGAGTGAGTATAACATTTGGACCTAAAGTTCTTTAGCAGTAGGGTGTCAGTTAGAGAGTAGATGTAAATGTCAGCACATGTGAAGGGTCAGTCACAATAATGAATATGGGAAATTATGTAGGAAAGCAGATATCAATAGAGACATTGGGAAATCAGTCAAAGTATAAAGTGAATGATAGGATTAGATATTTTCAACAGGGTTGAGGTTGAATATGTCATCTTAGGAGGAAGCAACTGTGTAGTCACCAATAGGATTGACATTTGAGAGCATTAAGCCCCTGGGTAAGGATGTTTTTAGTAATCCATGCTCACTTTCCATTTAGACTTTGGTACAATCATAAGTGTGAACTTTGCATTATGTGTCCAGAATATCACTGTGATAAAATGTATATGTAGATCAGGTGACATGAGTATTTCTTCCACCATTTCTGGGAGCAAAATCTTGAAGACGTATTGATTAGTATTTGGGGGCACCAATAGGTGTACCCTGGGTCTATGAATATAGAGACAATGCATGAATAGACCATACTGTGAATAAATAATATAACTGGTTCCAATTTACATAATGGATTGAACTGATACCTGAAAATATATAGGAAATCTAATATTGATACAAAATCATTCATTCCAACCAGTTATATATCTAATGGTAATGTTAGGGTTCTGGTTTACCATGAAGGCTGTGTGAGATTTGCTTGAAAAGTGATTATGGAAATCGAAAATAATGTGTTTGGAAAGAAGTCTCATGAAAAGGCCAGTCCAGAAATATACAAGAGTACATGTGTTCTGAAGCAGGAAGTGATTGAAAGTGAACCAAATGCCTGGAAATTGTGAACTTGTGGATGAAATATATATCCTATGCTGTGCATCAACTGAAGAAACAGTGATGTACCAGTGTCGAAAAAAAAGAAACGTCAAAATACATATCATGTATCATAGGAATCTACTTGCATTGATGCTAAACTCGGTCAGTTACTGTAGAAATATTAGGATTTCTAAGCACCATTCACTAGGAAACAAATGTGTATTTCAGGTGGATGAATATTTCTGAGTATAATCTTTTGAAAAGATAATTATAAATCCACATACCTGAACATGAATGAATTTAGGGAGTGTATAATAAGACACATATATTTCATACTTTGAAAAATCTGGAGAGAGAGTGTGTGTGTGTGTGTGTGTGTGTGTGTATATATATATATATATATATATATATATATATATGTATATATATACACACACACATTCAAACAACACAAACACACAGAGACTTTAAAAAGTAGAAATATATATGCCAATCAAAATCCATCATGAAATATATATCATCCACAGATCCAAAAATATTTAATTTACTGAATATGGATTTATGTATCATGTTGTTCAAGTAGAAAGCTCACCCATAGGTTGAATTTTCAGTTCCAACAGCGTTTAGGAGGAGTGATCTCTTCTCATAATTTGTATCTGCCATGTCAGCCTCCTCACAAGAATGTACGTGGGATACCAGGTAGGATTCTATATGTGCATGTAAAAATACATGTGCTGAATAGGCTACAGAGAAAGGGAGACAGGAATTCACCTATTTGTTAACTTTACAAACACATGGAGAACTACTTCTCTTAAATTGGACTAGATTTATAACACCTAGCCTTTATAATGCCAAAGGAAAGTCCAATTATACACCATGCCTCCTCTGAACTGCATGTATTGCTATTCTGTTTGGGTTATTTTCCTCCATCATATCAGGATTGGTAATCAGAGTCTAGGAGGGTATGGGTTAGTGTCAGGGATTCAGTATTTTGAATGGAAAATAGGAAAATGAATCCAATGTGTATGCAATGATGTGCTACCCAAAAATCTTCCCACTCTCATCAAGAAGAATGCCTTGACATTACCTTTGCCCCAAGTAAGACAAAATTCGAAGAGAAGAGTTAGAAAATCTGTGAATACATATATACAATGGAAAATGCTCAGGAGTTCACAACCTTGGAGGTGGTAGAGGAGTTTCCATAAGTAAGGGACAGGGTAAACACTCCACAAACATGGAGCTCTGCTGGCCTAAAGACTTCTTGGGAAACTGCATCTGAGGTTGGACCCTTGAAATATATGTTGTTGTCAGGAGCTTTATGTTCCTTTTTAGTGAGACCATCAAAGCTTTTTCTGCATCTATGTGACCTGGAGGACATGGTTTCTGATTTTCCAATAAACTGAGGCAGCAGTGCTGAATTCTCTCTTTGTAGGTCAACTGTGGCCACTGGGGTCTAAGTGTTTCCCTGTGTGGACTGTGAGGCCATTTGGTCATCCTCCACTTTTCCTGGTGTTTCTTGCTGCTTCACTGGGAGTTTCCTATTTGCTTCATGAAATACAAGGAGTTCAACTGGGACACAGTGCTGGAGGGAGTTCTGTCACGTGTGCTGACTCAGGGTCTGAGGAGAATGCACCAACCAGGCTTCTATCTTACAGAGCTTGCCCCCTTGACCACAGCAAACTGATTCTGAATATAGCCCGGAAACCTCTCCATATAACAAGATGCCTTTACATATAAGGGTCTGCTGGCTGCACCGTGTCAGTCACAAGCCATGTGGAAGCCAATGGCAGATCCACATGGCCCCACCACAGATGTTTTATCACACACCTGCACACCACTGCTCTAGGCCCACTCATCAGCAGGCTCCAACTTACTGGCATCTCTGTTCTACACCATTTTCATGAAACCCAGTCAAACAAGGCAGTGTCTGGTACACTCATGATCAGCAACAGGACATCCAAAGGTTCTCCAGTGCCACCTGGTCATGGGAATTTCAAAAATTTCATGGTATTTATCAAGCCATTTTTCCAGGATGAACTTGGAGGCACTGTGGGTTTCTATTCATTCAGGAACCACTAAATGGTGAGGAAGCTCATTTCAATGAAAGCTCTGGAGAAACACTCAGAGGCAAGGCTTCCCAAGACTGGCGAAAAGGTCACATCAAACCAGGCCCATTTGGGGTCTACAATGTGAGGTCCATGTGTGTTTTGACTCTCAATTATGGCTGCCAGGTCTTTAAGAATAAAATCATGTGATATCCTGGCTGAGATTCCCAGTGCTCTGTGGAAAGCCACCCTGGGCCTAGATCTCAGTTTCCAAGGGGCAACTCTCATGCGTGGCCTCCTAAAATCCCAACACAATTCATGGCAATACTTCTCTGAGTTCAGTTCCAGAACTCAGTCTCTAAGGGGAATCACGCCAGAGTTCAAGCCCAGGTGGACCCAGTCATCCCTTCCAAATGCCTCACAAATGCCCAAAATTCAAACCAAAACACTGCCACGTGGCCCTCATCTTCTTCCATATAGACAATCATCATAACCTCTGGCTGGAGGTTTCCATGAGGGGGGCAGCCCAAGACAGTGTCTAGAATAAGCTCCCTTGCCCCTCATTTGCCTAATGTCAGGGTGGCCTTTACACCCTTCCTGTGAACCAGGAGTGATCAAATACGCCTGCCATTAATACTGCTCTGCTTCTCCAATTTGAGGACTACTGACTTTCGGGTATAGATTCTTTGTGGGAATTGGAGACAGGAGAAAACCCAAGAACCTATGGGCTAGCCTCTGCAGGGCTTTGAAGAACTCATTTGACCCAAAGGATCCCTATTCTCACTTGATGCAGGTCAGGAACTTTCCAGAGGAAAGCGAGAGACTTCATCCACAATGACTGCTCTTTTTGCCATTTTGGCTTTGGATGCACACATGGGATCTTTCTTTAATCCATCAGGTGCTGAGAATCTAAGCCACAGCCTCACACAGGGCCAACAGGCTGATTCACACACATCCCTTTGCACAGGAATTAAGCAAAATGCCACAGGTGATGCCCATTCATTTCCATTTGAAAACTGTTTACTTCAGGCTTCACAAAGGGGTAGCCTGAGGCAAAGACCTTCCTGAGAGTCAGGGCAACAGAACAATAGGTAAGCAAAAGGCCCAAAGCAGGGTTTCTCCACTGACACTTTACTGGTCACACCGATAGCTGAGTTTTCTGAGATGCTTGCCATTCCCTTCAGTTATCCAGTACATGGCCATGTCACAGAGCTGGGAGGTGGTACATATCTTGGACACAAAACCATGAGCATATTCTGGAGAGTGGCCAGAATTCAGGAAGAAAACAGGAACTTAGCAAGATAGTAGGTGTTGCCCATAGATAAGGCAAGCCCCAGTCCATTCATAAATTGGAATGGATGAATGCTGGAAAGTTTTCTACTAGACAGGACACATCCATTGATTCATTCTCTTTTCCAATGTCTACAACCAGGGATAGAGTGGGATACACAGACATAGAAACACTCGCCTTGTCAAACGACTTACTAGAAACAGTCCACTCCAAACCAAACACACTGCCTTTCCTACCTATTCTCAGAACATGACACAAAACCATAAACTCACACCCACACCCACTAAGGCACCTCCTTCCCCCAAGTAGGTCTGTGACTATCCGGAGTGTCTTCTGACTGGTGGGCCATACAATGTTCCCCCCAAATGGCCCGTCCTCTCTCAGATCTGGCCTCCTTGGCCTACTCAATGAAGTTGTCAGGAGCCACCAGTGAGCCACTCAATACCTGCTTTCTCAGAAAAGTCCCCTCTTCAGAGCTTTCCTGGCATTTGGTCATCCTCACATCAGTAGGTACCAAGAAAGACTGACTCTGTCCTTGGTAAATGCAAACAAGTCAGCCCACTGGGACTGGGACTGAAACTGGCTCTGGGTGCCTGGCTTTCTGGTTGCCTAGTTCAGAGAGTTCCATCACCAAGGAAGTGAGGTGAGGTCACGTCCTTCAGGAACTGAATGAGGTCACTGCCTTGGCAACCAAATTGTCCTAACAGTTGCTTCCAAGGGTCCTATGAGATGGAGGCTGCCCCTGCTTCCTGTGACACTTTCACAAGTTAGAACGGTATATCCTCCATAGGCACCCAGGAACAGCTTTCCACACAGGCCTGGTTTGGTCCATCTTGTCTACATTAAGAAGAGTGCGGCTCATTCAGACACAACCCTTCATCCTGACCAGGTTTTTTGCCATGGAAGATGACTTTTGCTCTCTCATGTCCTTCAGAGCTGCCTACATCTTCTCCAGGGATCATTTCTGCATGGACCTTTAAGTTCTCAGCAGGTGGAAGATCCCCTACATTCCTCTATTGTAAGACCAACTCTGTCCCTGCTCTTTTGTAAAGTTGGATTGAGGGAACAGTGTATGGTTAGGGGTAAGAACATGTTTGATTTGGGTTAGGAATCATTCTACTGGATGAAGAATGGTATTGGGAACCTGTGATATTTATAATAATATATAGGTGAAGTATATGTATGAAAACAGAAATCTAAGTAAGCTTTGAAGCCCAGAAGGGCATTGGGCCCTTGACTGGGATACTTAGCTTTGAATTATATTCTGCACAGATGTCTCAGATAAATTGATATGCAATGGCATAAGACCTTGTACCTTGGATGATTGAATGTGGAAGAGAACATCCAGTCAAAAAGGGATAGTAGGTAGGATTAGGAAGATAGTAGGTTTAGGAAGAAGAGTGAGTATAACATTTGGACCTAAAGTTCTTTAGCAGTAGGGTGTCAGTTAGAGAGTAGATGTAAAATGTCAGCACATGTGAAGTGTCAGTCACAATAATGAATATGGGAAATTATGTAGGAAAGCAGATATCAATAGAGACATTGGGAAATCAGTCAAAGTATAAAGTGAGTGATAGGATTAGATATTTTCAACAGGGTTGAGGTTGAATATGTAATCTTAGGACGAAGCAACTGTGTAGTCACCAATAGGATTGACATTTGAGAGCATTATGCCCCTGGACAAGGATGTTTTTAGTAATCCATGCTCACTTTGCATTTAGACTTTGGTACAATCATAAGTGTGAACTTTGCATTATGTGTCCAGAATATCACTGTGATAAAATGTATATGTAGATCAGGTGACATGAGTATTTCTTCCACCATTTCTGGGAGCAATATCTTGAAGACGTATTGATTAGTATTTGGGGGCACCGATAGGTGTACCCTGGGTCTATGAATATAGAGACAATGCATGAATAGACCATACTGTGAATAAATAATATAACTGGTTCCAATTTACATAATGGATTGAACTGATACCTGAAAATATATAGGAAATCTAATATTGATAGAAAATCATTCATTCCAACCAGTTATATATCTAATGGTAATGTTAGGGTTATGGTTTACCATGAAGGCTGTGTGAGATTTGCTTGAAAAGTGATTATGGAAATCTAAAATAATGTGTTTGGAAAGAAGTCTCATGAAAAGGCCAGTCCAGAAATATACAAGAGTACATGTGTTCTGAAGCAGCAAGTGATTGAAAGTGAACCAAATGCCTGGAAATTGTGAACTTGTGGATGAAATATATATCCTATGCTGTGCAACAACTGAAGAAACAGTGATGTACCAGTGTCGAAAAAAAAGAAACGTCAAAATACATATCATGTATCATAGGAATCTACTTGCATTGATGCTAAATTCGGTCAGTTACTGTAGAAATATTAGGATTTCTAAGCACCATTCACTGGGAAACAAATGTGTATTTCAGGTGGATGAATATTTCTGAGAATAATCTTTTGAAAAGATAATTATAAATCCACATACCTGAACATGAATGAATTTAGGGAGTGTATAATAAGACACATATATTTCATACTTTGAAAAATCTGGAGAGAGAGTGTGTGTGTGTGTGTGTGTGTGTATATATATATATATATATATATATATACACACACATTCAAACAATACAAACACACAGAGACTTTAAAAAGTAGAAATATATATGCCAATCAAAATTCATCATGAAATATATATCATCCACAGATCCAAAAATATTTAATTTACTGAATATGGATTTATGTATCATGTTGTTCAAGTAGAAAGCTCACCCATAGGTTGAATTTTCAGTTCCAACAGCGTTTAGGAGGAGTGATCTCTTCTCACAATTTGTATCTGCCATGTCAGCCTCCTCACAAGAATGTACGTGGGATACCAGGTAGGATTCTATATGTGCATGTAAAAATACATGTGCTGAATAGGCTACAGAGAAAGGGAGACAGGAATTCACCTATTTGTTAACTTTACAAACACATGGAGAACTACTTCTCTTAAATTGGACTAGATTTATAACACCTAGCCTTTATAATGCCAAAGGAAAGTCCAATTATACACCATGCCTCCTCTGAACTGCATGTATTGCTATTCTGTTTGGGTTATTTTCCTCCATCATATCAGGATTGGTAATCAGAGTCTAGGACGGTATGGGTTAGTGTCAGGGATTCAGTATTTTGAATGGAAAATAGGAAAATGAATCCAATGTGTATGCAATGATGTGCTACACAAAAATCTTCCCACTCTCATCAAGAACAATGCCTTGACATTACCTTTGCCCCAAGTAAGACACAATTCGAAGAGAAGAGTTAGAAAATCTGTGAATGCATACATACAATGGAAAATGCTCAGGAGTTCACAAGCTTGGAGGTGGTAGAAGAGTTTCCATAAGTAAGGGACAGGGTAAACACTCCACAAACATGGAGCTCTGCTGGCCTAAAGACTTCTTGGGAAACTGCCTCTGAGGTTGGACCCTTGAAATATATGTTGTTGTCAGGAGCTTTATCTTCCTTTGTAGTGAGACCATCAAAGCTTTTTCTGCATCTATGTGACCTGGAGGACATGGTTTCTGATTTTCCAATGAACATGAGGCAGCAGTGCTGAATTCTCTCTTTGTCGGTCAACTGTGGCCACTGGAGTCTAAGTGTTTCCCTGTGTGGACTGTGAGGCCATTTGGTCATCCTCCACTTTTCCTGGTGTTTCTTGCTGCTTCACTGGGAGTTTCCTATTTGCTTCATGAAATACAAGGAGTTCAACTGGGACACAGTGCTGGAGGGAGTTCTGTCACGTGTGCTGACTCAGGGTCCTAGGAGAATGCACCAACCAGGCTTCTATCCCACAGAGCTTGCCCCCTTGACCATAGCAACCTGATTCTGAACATTGCCCGGAAACCTCTCCATATAACAAGATGCCTTTACATATAAGGGTCTGCTGGCTGCACCGTGTCAGTCACAAGCCATGTGGAAGCCAATGGCAGATCCACATGGCCCCACCACAGATGTTTTATCACACACCTGCACACCACTGCTCTAGGCCCACTCATCAGCAGGCTCCAACTTACTGGCATCTCTGTTCTACACCATTTTCATGAAACCCAGTCAATCAAGGCACTGTCTGGTACACTCATGATCAGCAACAGGACATCCAAAGGTTCTCCAGTGCCACCTGGTCATGGGAATTTCAAAAATTTCATGGTATTTATCAAGCCATTTTTCCAGGATGAACTTGGAGGCACTGTGGGTTTCTATTCATTCAGGAACCACTAAATGGTGAGGAAGCTCATTTCAATGAAAGCTCTGGAGAAACACTCAGAGGCAAGGCTTCCCAAGAGTGGCCAAAAGGTCACATCAAACCAGGCCCATTTGGGGTCTACAATGTGAGGTCCATGTGTGTTTTGACTCTCAATTATGGCTGCCAGGTCTTTAAGAATAAAATCATGTGAAATCCTGGCTGAGATTCCCAGTGCTCTGTGGAAAGCCACCCTGGGCCTAGATCTCAGTTTCCAAGGGCAACTCTCATGCGTGGCCTCCTAAAATCCCAATACAATTCATGGCAATACTTCTCTGAGTTCAGTTCCAGAACTCAGTCTCTAAGGGGAATCATGCCAGAGTTCAAGACCAGGTGACCAAGTCATCCCTTCCAACCGCCACAGAAATGACCACAATTCAAACCAAAACACTGCCACGTGGCCCTCATCTTCTTCCATATAGACACTCATCATAACCTCTGGCTGGAGGTTTCCATGATGGGGGCAGCCCAAGACAGTGTCTAGAATAAGCTCCCTTGACCCTCATTTGCCTAATGTCAGGGTGGCCTGGACACCCTTCCTGTGAACCAGGAGTGATCAAATACGCCTGCCATTAATACTGCTCTGCTTCTCCAATTTGAGGCTTACTGACTTTCGGGTATAGATTCTTTGTGTGAATTGGAGACATGAGAAAACCCAAGAACCTATGGGCTAGCCTCTGCAGGGCTTTGAAGAACTCATTTGACCCAAAGGATCCCTATTCTCACTTGATGCAGGTCAGGAACTTTCCAGAGGAAAGCGAGAGACTTCATCCACAATGACTGCTCTTTTTGCCATTTTGGCTTTGGATGCACACATGGGATCTTTCTTTAATCCATCAGGTGCTGAGAATCTAAGCCACAGCCTCACACAGGGCCAAGAGGCTGATTCACACACATCCCTTTGCACAGGAATTAAGCAAAAAGCCACAGGTGATGCCCATTCATTTCCATTTGAAAACTGTTTACTTCAGGCTTCACAAAGGGGTAGCCTGAGGCAAAGACCTTCCTGACAGTCAGGGCAACAGAACAATAGGTAAGCAAAAGGCCCAAAGCAGGGTTTCTCCACTGACACTTTACTGGTCACACTGATAGCTGAGTTTTCTGAGATGCTTGCCATTCCCTTCAGTTATCCAGTACATGGCCATGTCACAGAGCTGGGAGGTGGTACATATCTTGGACACAAAACCATGAGCCTATTCTGGAGAGTGGCCAGAATTCAGGAAGAAAACAGGAACTTAGCAAGATAGTAGGTGTTGCCCATAGATAAGGCAAGCCCCAGTCCATTCATAAATTGGAAAGGATGAATGCTGGAAAGTTTTCTACTAGACAGGACACATCCATTGATTCATTCTCTTTTCCAATGTCTACAACCAGGGATAGAGTGGGATACACAGACATAGAAACACTCGCCTTGTCAAACGACTTACTAGAAACAGTCCACTCCAAACCAAACAAACTGCCTTTCCTACCTATTCTCAGAACATGACACAAAACCATAAACTCACACCCACACCCACTAAGGCACCTCCTTCCCCCAAGTAGGTCTGTGACTATCCAGAGTGTCTTCTGACTTGTGGGCCATACAATGTTCCCCCAAAATGGCCCGTCCTCTCTCAGATCTGGCCTCCTTGGCCTACTCAATGAGGTTGTCAGGAGCCACCAGTGAGCCACTCACTACCTGCTTTCTCAGAAAAGTCCCCTCTTCAGAGCTTTCCTGGCACTTGGTCATCCTCACATCAGTAGGTACCAAGAAAGACTGACTCTGTCCTTGTAAATGCAAACAAGTCAGCCCACTGGGACTGGGACTGAAACTGGCTCTGGGTGCCTGGCTTCCTGGTTGCCAAGTTCAGAGAGTTCCATCACCAAGGAAGTGAGGTGAGGTCACTTCCTTCAGGAACTGAATGAGGTCACTGCCTTGGCAACCACATTGTCCTAACAGTTGCTTCCAAGGGTCCTATGAGATGGAGGCTGCCCCTGCTTCCTGTGACACTTTCACAAGTTAGAATGGTATATCCTCCATAGGCACCCAGGAACAGCTTTCCACACAGGCCTGGTTTGGTCCATCTTGTCTACATTAAAAAGAGTGAGGCTAATACAGACAAAACCCTTCATCCTGACCAGGTTGTTTGCCATGGAAAATGACTTTTGCTCTCTCATGTCCTTCAGAGCTGCCTACATATTCTCCAGGGATCATTTCTGCATGGACCTTTGAGTTCTCAGCAGGTGGAAGATCCCCTACATTCCTCTATTGTAAGACCAACTCTGTCCCTGCTCTTGTGTAAAGTTGGATTCAGGGAACAGTGGATGGTTAGGGGTAAGAACATGTTTGATTTGGGTTAGGAATCATTCTACTTGATGAAGAATGGTATTGGGAAACTTTGATATTGATAATAATATATAGGTGAAGTATATGTATGAAAACAGAAATCTAAGTAAGCTTTGAAGCCCAGAAGGGCATTGGGCCCTTGACTGGGATACTTAGCTTTGAATTACATTCTGCACAGATGTCTCAGATAAATTGATATGCAATGGCATAAGACCTTGTACCTTGGATGATTGAATGTGGAAGAGAACATCCAGTCAAAAAGGGATAGTAGGTAGGATTAGGAAGATAGTAGGTTTAGCAAGAAGAGTGAGTATAACATTTGGACCTAAAGTTCTTTAGCAGTAGGGTGTCAGTTAGAGAGTAGATGTAAATGTCAGCACATGTGAAGGGTCAGTCACAATAATGAATATGGGAAATTATGTAGGAAAGCAGATATCAATAGAGACATTGGGAAATCAGTCAAAGTATAAAGTGAATGATAGGATTAGATATTTTCAACAGGGTTGAGGTTGAATATGTAATCTTAGGAGGAAGCAAATGTGTAGTCACCAATAGGATTGACATTTGAGAGCATTAAGCCCCTGGGTAAGGATGTTTTTAGTAATCCATGCTCACTTTCCATTTAGACTTTGGTACAATCATAAGTGTGAACTTTGCATTATGTGTCCAGAATATCACTGTGATAAAATGTATATGTAGATCAGGTGACATGAGTATTTCTTCCACCATTTCTGGGAGCAAAATCTTGAAGACGTATTGATTAGTATTTGGGGGCACCAATAGGTGTACCCTGGGTCTATGAATATAGAGACAATGCATGAATAGACCATACTGTGAATAAATAATATAACTGGTTCCAATTTACATAATGGATTGAACTGATACCTGAAAATATATAGGAAATCTAATATTGATACAAAATCATTCATTCCAACCAGTTATATATCTAATGGTAATGTTAGGGTTCTGGTTTACCATGAAGGCTGTGTGAGATTTGCTTGAAAAGTGATTATGGAAATCGAAAATAATGTGTTTGGAAAGAAGTCTCATGAAAAGGCCAGTCCAGAAATATACAAGAGTACATGTGTTCTGAAGCAGGAAGTGATTGAAAGTGAACCAAATGCCTGGAAATTGTGAACTTGTGGATGAAATATATATCCTATGCTGTGCATCAACTGAAGAAACAGTGATGTACCAGTGTCGAAAAAAAAGAAACGTCAAAATACATATCATGTATCATAGGAATCTACTTGCATTGATGCTAAACTCGGTCAGTTACTGTAGAAATATTAGGATTTCTAAGCACCATTCACTAGGAAACAAATGTGTATTTCAGGTGGATGAATATTTCTGAGTATAATCTTTTGAAAAGATAATTATAAATCCACATACCTGAACATGAATGAATTTAGGGAGTGTATAATAAGACACATATATTTCATACTTTGAAAAATCTGGAGAGAGAGTGTGTGTGTGTGTGTGTGTGTGTGTGTGTATATATATATATATATATATATATATATATATATATATATGTATATATATACACACACACATTCAAACAACACAAACACACAGAGACTTTAAAAAGTAGAAATATATATGCCAATCAAAATCCATCATGAAATATATATCATCCACAGATCCAAAAATATTTAATTTACTGAATATGGATTTATGTATCATGTTGTTCAAGTAGAAAGCTCACCCATAGGTTGAATTTTCAGTTCCAACAGCGTTTAGGAGGAGTGATCTCTTCTCATAATTTGTATCTGCCATGTCAGCCTCCTCACAAGAATGTACGTGGGATACCAGGTAGGATTCTATATGTGCATGTAAAAATACATGTGCTGAATAGGCTACAGAGAAAGGGAGACAGGAATTCACCTATTTGTTAACTTTACAAACACATGGAGAACTACTTCTCTTAAATTGGACTAGATTTATAACACCTAGCCTTTATAATGCCAAAGGAAAGTCCAATTATACACCATGCCTCCTCTGAACTGCATGTATTGCTATTCTGTTTGGGTTATTTTCCTCCATCATATCAGGATTGGTAATCAGAGTCTAGGAGGGTATGGGTTAGTGTCAGGGATTCAGTATTTTGAATGGAAAATAGGAAAATGAATCCAATGTGTATGCAATGATGTGCTACCCAAAAATCTTCCCACTCTCATCAAGAAGAATGCCTTGACATTACCTTTGCCCCAAGTAAGACAAAATTCGAAGAGAAGAGTTAGAAAATCTGTGAATACATATATACAATGGAAAATGCTCAGGAGTTCACAACCTTGGAGGTGGTAGAGGAGTTTCCATAAGTAAGGGACAGGGTAAACACTCCACAAACATGGAGCTCTGCTGGCCTAAAGACTTCTTGGGAAACTGCATCTGAGGTTGGACCCTTGAAATATATGTTGTTGTCAGGAGCTTTATGTTCCTTTTTAGTGAGACCATCAAAGCTTTTTCTGCATCTATGTGACCTGGAGGACATGGTTTCTGATTTTCCAATAAACATGAGGCAGCAGTGCTGAATTCTCTCTTTGTAGGTCAACTGTGGCCACTGGGGTCTAAGTGTTTCCCTGTGTGGACTGTGAGGCCATTTGGTCATCCTCCACTTTTCCTGGTGTTTCTTGCTGCTTCACTGGGAGTTTCCTATTTGCTTCATGAAATACAAGGAGTTCAACTGGGACACAGTGCTGGAGGGAGTTCTGTCACGTGTGCTGACTCAGGGTCTGAGGAGAATGCACCAACCAGGCTTCTATCTTACAGAGCTTGCCCCCTTGACCACAGCAAACTGATTCTGAATATAGCCCGGAAACCTCTCCATATAACAAGATGCCTTTACATATAAGGGTCTGCTGGCTGCACCGTGTCAGTCACAAGCCATGTGGAAGCCAATGGCAGATCCACATGGCCCCACCACAGATGTTTTATCACACACCTGCACACCACTGCTCTAGGCCCACTAATCAGCAGGCTCCAACTTACTGGCATCTCTGTTCTACACCATTTTCCTGAAACCCAGTCAAACAAGGCAGTGTCTGGTACACTCATGATCAGCAACAGGACATCCAAAGGTTCTCCAGTGCCACCTGGTCATGGGAATTTCAAAAATTTCATGGTATTTATCAAGCCATTTTTCCAGGATGAACTTGGAGGCACTGTGGGTTTCTATTCATTCAGGAACCACTAAATGGTGAGGAAGCTCATTTCAATGAAAGCTCTGGAGAAACACTCAGAGGCAAGGCTTCCCAAGACTGGCGAAAAGGTCACATCAAACCAGGCCCATTTGGGGTCTACAATGTGAGGTCCATGTGTGTTTTGACTCTCAATTATGGCTGCCAGGTCTTTAAGAATAAAATCATGTGATATCCTGGCTGAGATTCCCAGTGCTCTGTGGAAAGCCACCCTGGGCCTAGATCTCAGTTTCCAAGGGGCAACTCTCATGCGTGGCCTCCTAAAATCCCAACACAATTCATGGCAATACTTCTCTGAGTTCAGTTCCAGAACTCAGTCTCTAAGGGGAATCACGCCAGAGTTCAAGCCCAGGTGGACCCAGTCATCCCTTCCAAATGCCTCACAAATGCCCAAAATTCAAACCAAAACACTGCCACGTGGCCCTCATCTTCTTCCATATAGACACTCATCATAACCTCTGGCTGGAGGTTTCCATGAGGGGGGCAGCCCAAGACAGTGTCTAGAATAAGCTCCCTTGCCCCTCATTTGCCTAATGTCAGGGTGGCCTGGACACCCTTCCTGTGAACCAGGAGTGATCAAATACGCCTGCCATTAATACTGCTCTGCTTCTCCAATTTGAGGACTACTGACTTTCGGGTATAGATTCTTTGTGTGAATTGGAGACAGGAGAAAACCCAAGAACCTATGGGCTAGCCTCTGCAGGGCTTTGAAGAACTCATTTGACCCAAAGGATCCCTATTCTCACTTGATGCAGGTCAGGAACTTTCCAGAGGAAAGCGAGAGACTTCATCCACAATGACTGCTCTTTTTGCCATTTTGGCTTTGGATGCACACATGGGATCTTTCTTTAATCCATCAGGTGCTGAGAATCTAAGCCACAGCCTCACACAGGGCCAACAGGCTGATTCACACACATCCCTTTGCACAGGAATTAAGCAAAATGCCACAGGTGATGCCCATTCATTTCCATTTGAAAACTGTTTACTTCAGGCTTCACAAAGGGGTAGCCTGAGGCAAAGACCTTCCTGAGAGTCAGGGCAACAGAACAATAGGTAAGCAAAAGGCCCAAAGCAGGGTTTCTCCACTGACACTTTACTGGTCACACCGATAGCTGAGTTTTCTGAGATGCTTGCCATTCCCTTCAGTTATCCAGTACATGGCCATGTCACAGAGCTGGGAGGTGGTACATATCTTGGACACAAAACCATGAGCATATTCTGGAGAGTGGCCAGAATTCAGGAAGAAAACAGGAACTTAGCAAGATAGTAGGTGTTGCCCATAGATAAGGCAAGCCCCAGTCCATTCATAAATTGGAATGGATGAATGCTGGAAAGTTTTCTACTAGACAGGACACATCCATTGATTCATTCTCTTTTCCAATGTCTACAACCAGGGATAGAGTGGGATACACAGACATAGAAACACTCGCCTTGTCAAACGACTTACTAGAAACAGTCCACTCCAAACCAAACACACTGCCTTTCCTACCTATTCTCAGAACATGACACAAAACCATAAACTCACACCCACACCCACTAAGGCACCTCCTTCCCCCAAGTAGGTCTGTGACTATCCGGAGTGTCTTCTGACTGGTGGGCCATACAATGTTCCCCCCAAATGGCCCGTCCTCTCTCAGATCTGGCCTCCTTGGCCTACTCAATGAAGTTGTCAGGAGCCACCAGTGAGCCACTCAATACCTGCTTTCTCAGAAAAGTCCCCTCTTCAGAGCTTTCCTGGCATTTGGTCATCCTCACATCAGTAGGTACCAAGAAAGACTGACTCTGTCCTTGGTAAATGCAAACAAGTCAGCCCACTGGGACTGGGACTGAAACTGGCTCTGGGTGCCTGGCTTTCTGGTTGCCTAGTTCAGAGAGTTCCATCACCAAGGAAGTGAGGTGAGGTCACGTCCTTCAGGAACTGAATGAGGTCACTGCCTTGGCAACCAAATTGTCCTAACAGTTGCTTCCAAGGGTCCTATGAGATGGAGGCTGCCCCTGCTTCCTGTGACACTTTCACAAGTTAGAACGGTATATCCTCCATAGGCACCCAGGAACAGCTTTCCACACAGGCCTGGTTTGGTCCATCTTGTCTACATTAAGAAGAGTGCGGCTCATTCAGACACAACCCTTCATCCTGACCAGGTTTTTTGCCATGGAAGATGACTTTTGCTCTCTCATGTCCTTCAGAGCTGCCTACATCTTCTCCAGGGATCATTTCTGCATGGACCTTTAAGTTCTCAGCAGGTGGAAGATCCCCTACATTCCTCTATTGTAAGACCAACTCTGTCCCTGCTCTTTTGTAAAGTTGGATTGAGGGAACAGTGTATGGTTAGGGGTAAGAACATGTTTGATTTGGGTTAGGAATCATTCTACTGGATGAAGAATGGTATTGGGAACCTGTGATATTTATAATAATATATAGGTGAAGTATATGTATGAAAACAGAAATCTAAGTAAGCTTTGAAGCCCAGAAGGGCATTGGGCCCTTGACTGGGATACTTAGCTTTGAATTATATTCTGCACAGATGTCTCAGATAAATTGATATGCAATGGCATAAGACCTTGTACCTTGGATGATTGAATGTGGAAGAGAACATCCAGTCAAAAAGGGATAGTAGGTAGGATTAGGAAGATAGTAGGTTTAGGAAGAAGAGTGAGTATAACATTTGGACCTAAAGTTCTTTAGCAGTAGGGTGTCAGTTAGAGAGTAGATGTAAAATGTCAGCACATGTGAAGTGTCAGTCACAATAATGAATATGGGAAATTATGTAGGAAAGCAGATATCAATAGAGACATTGGGAAATCAGTCAAAGTATAAAGTGAGTGATAGGATTAGATATTTTCAACAGGGTTGAGGTTGAATATGTAATCTTAGGACGAAGCAACTGTGTAGTCACCAATAGGATTGACATTTGAGAGCATTATGCCCCTGGACAAGGATGTTTTTAGTAATCCATGCTCACTTTGCATTTAGACTTTGGTACAATCATAAGTGTGAACTTTGCATTATGTGTCCAGAATATCACTGTGATAAAATGTATATGTAGATCAGGTGACATGAGTATTTCTTCCACCATTTCTGGGAGCAATATCTTGAAGACGTATTGATTAGTATTTGGGGGCACCGATAGGTGTACCCTGGGTCTATGAATATAGAGACAATGCATGAATAGACCATACTGTGAATAAATAATATAACTGGTTCCAATTTACATAATGGATTGAACTGATACCTGAAAATATATAGGAAATCTAATATTGATAGAAAATCATTCATTCCAACCAGTTATATATCTAATGGTAATGTTAGGGTTATGGTTTACCATGAAGGCTGTGTGAGATTTGCTTGAAAATTGATTATGGAAATCTAAAATAATGTGTTTGGAAAGAAGTCTCATGAAAAGGCCAGTCCAGAAATATACAAGAGTACATGTGTTCTGAAGCAGCAAGTGATTGAAAGTGAACCAAATGCCTGGAAATTGTGAACTTGTGGATGAAATATATATCCTATGCTGTGCAACAACTGAAGAAACAGTGATGTACCAGTGTCGAAAAAAAAGAAACGTCAAAATACATATCATGTATCATAGGAATCTACTTGCATTGATGCTAAATTCGGTCAGTTACTGTAGAAATATTAGGATTTCTAAGCACCATTCACTGGGAAACAAATGTGTATTTCAGGTGGATGAATATTTCTGAGAATAATCTTTTGAAAAGATAATTATAAATCCACATACCTGAACATGAATGAATTTAGGGAGTGTATAATAAGACACATATATTTCATACTTTGAAAAATCTGGAGAGAGAGTGTGTGTGTGTGTGTGTGTGTGTGTGTATATATATATATATATATATATATATACACACACATTCAAACAATACAAACACACAGAGACTTTAAAAAGTAGAAATATATATGCCAATCAAAATTCATCATGAAATATATATCATCCACAGATCCAAAAATATTTAATTTACTGAATATGGATTTATGTATCATGTTGTTCAAGTAGAAAGCTCACCCATAGGTTGAATTTTCAGTTCCAACAGCGTTTAGGAGGAGTGATCTCTTCTCACAATTTGTATCTGCCATGTCAGCCTCCTCACAAGAATGTACGTGGGATACCAGGTAGGATTCTATATGTGCATGTAAAAATACATGTGCTGAATAGGCTGCAGAGAAAGGGAGACAGGAATTCACATATTTGTTAACTTTACAAACACATGGAGAACTACTTCTCTTAAATTGGACTAGATTTATAACACCTAGCCTTTATAATGCCAAAGGAAAGTCCAATTATACACCATGCCTCTTCTGAACTGCATGTATTGCTATTCTGTTTGGGTTATTTTCCTCCATCATATCAGGATTGGTAATCAGAGTCTAGGACGGTATGGGTTAGTGTCAGGGATTCAGTATTTTGAATGGAAAATAGGAAAATGAATCCAATGTGTATGCAATGATGTGCTACACAAAAATCTTCCCACTCTCATCAAGAACAATGCCTTGACATTACCTTTGCCCCAAGTAAGACACAATTCGAAGAGAAGAGTTAGAAAATCTGTGAATGCATACATACAATGGAAAATGCTCAGGAGTTCACAAGCCTGGAGGTGGTAGAAGAGTTTCCATAAGTAAGGGACAGGGTAAACACTCCACAAACATGGAGCTCTGCTGGCCTAAAGACTTCTTGGGAAACTGCCTCTGAGGTTGGACCCTTGAAATATATGTTGTTGTCAGGAGCTTTATCTTCCTTTGTAGTGAGACCATCAAAGCTTTTTCTGCATCTATGTGACCTGGAGGACATGGTTTCTGATTTTCCAATGAACATGAGGCAGCAGTGCTGAATTCTCTCTTTGTCGGTCAACTGTGGCCACTGGAGTCTAAGTGTTTCCCTGTGTGGACTGTGAGGCCATTTGGTCATCCTCCACTTTTCCTGGTGTTTCTTGCTGCTTCACTGGGAGTTTCCTATTTGCTTCATGAAATACAAGGAGTTCAACTGGGACACAGTGCTGGAGGGAGTTCTGTCACGTGTGCTGACTCAGGGTCCTAGGAGAATGCACCAACCAGGCTTCTATCCCACAGAGCTTGCCCCCTTGACCATAGCAACCTGATTCTGAACATTGCCCGGAAACCTCTCCATATAACAAGATGCCTTCACATATAAGGGTCTGCTGGCTGCACCGTGTCAGTCACAAGCCATGTGGAAGCCAATGGCAGATCCACATGGCCCCACCACAGATGTTTTATCACACACCTGCACACCACTGCTCTAGGCCCACTCATCAGCAGGCTCCAACTTACTGGCATCTCTGTTCTACACCATTTTCATGAAACCCAGTCAATCAAGGCACTGTCTGGTACACTCATGATCAGCAACAGGACATCCAAAGGTTCTCCAGTGCCACCTGGTCATGGGAATTTCAAAAATTTCATGGTATTTATCAAGCCATTTTTCCAGGATGAACTTGGAGGCACTGTGGGTTTCTATTCATTCAGGAACCACTAAATGGTGAGGAAGCTCATTTCAATGAAAGCTCTGGAGAAACACTCAGAGGCAAGGCTTCCCAAGACTGGCCAAAAGGTCACATCAAACCAGGCCCATTTGGGGTCTACAATGTGAGGTCCATGTGTGTTTTGACTCTCAATTATGGCTGCCAGGTCTTTAAGAATAAAATCATGTGATATCCTGGCTGAGATTCCCAGTGCTCTGTGAAAGCCACCCTGGGCCTAGATCTCAGTTTCCAAGGGCAACTCTCATGCGTGGCCTCCTAAAATCCCAACACAATTCATGGCAATACTTCTCTGAGTTCAGTTCCAGAACTCAGTCTCTAAGGGGAATCACGCCAGAGTTCAAGCCCAGGTGGACCCAGTCATCCCTTACAAATGCCTCACAAATGCCCAAAATTCAAACCAAAACACTGCCACGTGGCCCTCATCTTCTTCCATATAGACACTCATCATAACCTCTGGCTGGAGGTTTCCATTGGGGGGCAGCCCAAGACAGTGTCTAGAATAAGCTCCCCTGCCCCTCATTTGCCTAATGTCAGGGTGGCCTGGACACCCTTCCTGTGAACCAGGAGTGATCAAATACGCCTGCCATTAATACTGCTCTGCTTCTCCAATTTGAGGCCTACTGACTTTCCGGTATAGATTCTTTGTGTGAATTGGAGACATGAGAAAACCCAAGAACCTATGGGCTAGCCTCTGCAGGGCTTTGAAGAACTCATTTGACCCAAAGGATCCCTATTCTCACTTGATGCAGGTCAGGAACTTTCCAGAGGAAAGCGAGAGACTTCATCCACAATGACTGCTCTTTTTGCCATTTTGGCTTTGGATGCACACATGGGATCTTTCTTTAATCCATCAGGTGCTGAGAATCTAAGCCACAGCCTCACACAGGGCCAAGAGGCTGATTCACACACATCCCTTTGCACAGGAATTAAGCAAAAAGCCACAGGTGATGCCCATTCAGTTCCATTTGAAAACTGTTTACTTCAGGCTTCACAAAGACCTTCTTGAGTTTCAGGGCAACAGAACAATAGGTAAGCTAAAGGCCCAAAGCAGGGTTTCTCCACTGACACTTTACTGGTCACACTGATATCTGAGTTTTCTGAGATGCTTGCCATTCCCTTCAGTTATCCAGTACATGGCCATGTCACAGAGCTGGGAGGTGGTACATATCTTGGACACAAAACCATGAGCCTATTCTGGAGAGTGGCCAGAATTCAGGAAGAAAACAGGAACTTAGCAAGTTAGTAGGTGTTGCCCATAGATAAGGCAAGCCCCAGTCCATTCATAAATTGGAAAGGATGAATGCTGGAAAGTTTTCTACTAGACAGGACACATCCATTGATTCATTCTCTTTTCCAATGTCTACAACCAGGGACACATGGGATACACAGACATAGAAACACTCGCCTTGTCAAACGACTTACTAGAAACAGTCCACTCCAAACCAAACAAACTGCCTTTCCTACCTATTCTCAGAACATGACACAAAACCATAAACTCACACCCACACCCACTAAGGCACCTCCGTCCCCCAAGTAGGTCTGTGACTATCCAGAGTGTCTTCTGACTGGTGGGCCATACAATGTTTCCCCAAAATGGCCGGTCCTCTCTCAGATCTGGCCTCCTTGGCCTACTCAATGAAGTTGTCAGGAGCCACCAGTGAGCCACTCAATACCTGCATTCTCAGAAAAGTCCCCTCTTCAGAGCTTTCCTGACATTTGGTCATCCTCACATCAGTAGGTACCAAGAAAGACTGACTCTGTCCTTGGTAAATGCAAACAAGTCAGCCCACTGGGACTGGGACTGAAACTGGCTCTGGGTGCCTGGCTTCCTGGTTGCCAAGTTCAGAGAGTTCCATCACCAAGGAAATGAGGTGAGGTCACTTATTTTAGGAACTGAATGAGGTCACTGCCTTGGCAACCACATTGTCCTAACAGTTGCTTCCAAGGGTCCTATGAGATGGAGGCTGCCCCTGCTTCCTGTGACACTTTCACAAGTTAGAACGGTATATCCTCCATAGGCACCCAGGAACAGCTTTCCACAAGGCCTGGTTTGGTCCATCTTGTCTACATTAAAAAGAGTGAGGCTCATACAGACACAACCCTTCATCCTGACCAGGTTGTTTGCCATGGAAGATGACTTTTGCTCTCTCATGTCCTTCAGAGCTGCCTACATCTTCTCCAGGGATCATTTCTGCATGGACCTTTGAGTTCTCAGCAGGTGGAAGATCCCCTACATTCCTCTATTGTAAGACCAACTCTGTCCCTGCTCTTCTGTAAAGTTGGATTGAGGGAACAGTGTATGGTTAGGGGTAAGAACATGTTTGATTTGGGTTAGGAATCATTCTAAGGATGAAGAATGGTATTGGGAACCTTTGATATTGATAATAATATATAGGTGAAGTATATGTATGAAAACAGAAATCTAAGTAAGCTTTGAAGCCCAGAAGGGCATTGGGCCCTTGACTGGGATACTTAGCTTTGAATTACATTCTGCACAGATGTCTCAGATAAATTGATATGCAATGGCATAAGACCTTGTACCTTGGATGATTGAATGTGGAAGAGAACATCCAGTCAAAAAGGGATAGTAGGTAGGATTAGGAAGATAGTAGGTTTAGGAAGAAGAGTGAGTATAACATTTGGACCTAAAGTTCTTTAGCAGTAGGGTGTCAGTTAGAGAGTAGATGTAAATGTCAGCACATGTGAAGTGTCAGTCACAATAATGAATATGGGAAATTTTGTAGGAAAGCAGATATCAATAGAGACATTGGGAAATCAGTCAAAGTATAAAGTGAGTGATAGGAATAGATATTTTCAACAGGGTTGAGGTTGAATATGTAATCTTAGGACGAAGCAACTGTGTAGTCACCAATAGGATTGACATTTGAGAGCATTAAGCCCCTGGGCAAGGATGTTTTTAGTAATCCATGCTCACTTTGCATTTAGACTTTGGTACAATCATAAGTGTGAACTTTGCATTATGTGTCCAGAATATCACTGTGATAAAATGTATATGTAGATCAGGTGACATGAGTATTTCTTCCACCATTTCTGGGAGCAATATCTTGAAGACGTATTGATTAGTATTTGGGGGCACCGATAGGTGTACCCTGGGTCTATGAATATAGAGACAATGAATGAATAGACCATACTGTGAATAAATAATATAACTGGTTCCAATTTACATAATGGATTGAACTGATACCTGAAAATATATAGGAAATCTAATATTGATACAAAATCATTCACTCCAACCAGTTATATATCTAATGGTAATGTTAGGGTTCTGGTTTACCATGAAGGCTGTGTGAGATTTGCTTGAAAAGTGATTATGGAAATCGAAAATAATGTGTTTGGAAAGAAGTCTCATGAAAAGGCCAGTCCAGAAATATACAAGAGTACATGTGTTCTGAAGCAGGAAGTGATTGAAAGTGAACCAAATGCCTGGAAATTGAGAACTTGTGGATGAAATATATATCCTATGCTGTGCATCAATGAAGAAACAGTGTTGTACCAGTGTCGAAAAAAAAGAAACGTCAAAATACATATCATGTATCATAGGAATCTACTTGCATTGATGCTAAACTCGGTCAGTTACTGTAGAAATATTAGGATTTCTAAGCACCATTCACTAGGAAACAAATGTGTATTTCAAGTGGATGAATATTTCTGAGAATAATCTTTTGAAAAGATAATTATATATCCACATACCTGAACATGAATGAATTTAGGGAGTGTATAATAAGACACATATATTTCATACTTTGAAAAATCTGGAGAGAGAGTGTGTGTGTGAGTGTGTGTGTATATATATATATATATATATATATATATATATATATACACACACACATTCAAACAATACAAACACACAGAGACTTTAAAAAGTAGAAATATATATGCCAATCAAAATTCATCATGAAATATATATCATCCACAGATCCAAAAATATTTAATTTACTGAATATGGATTTATGTATCATGTTGTTCAAGTAGAAAGCTCACCCATAGGTTGAATTTTCAGTTCCAACAGCGTTTAGGAGGAGTGATCTCTTCTCACAATTTGTATCTGCCATGTCAGCCTCCTCACAAGAATGTACATGGGATTCCAGGTAGGATTCTATATGTGCATGTAAAAATACATGTGCTGAATAGGCTACAGAGAAAGGGAGACAGGAATTCACCTATTTGTTAACTTTACAAACACATGGAGAACTACTTCTCTTAAATTGGACTAGATTTATAACACCTAGCCTTTATAATGCCAAAGGAAAGTCCAATTATACACCATGCCTCCTCTGAACTGCATGTATTGCTATTCTGTTTGGGTTATTTTCCTCCATCATATCAGGATTGGTAATCAGAGTCTAGGAGGGTATGGGTTAGTGTCAGGGATTCAGTATTTTGAATGGAAAATAGGAAAATGAATCCAATGTGTATGCAATGATGTGCTACCCAAAAATCTTCCCTATCTCATCAAGAACAATGCCTTGACATTACCTTTGCCCCAAGTAAGACACAATTCGAAGAGAAGAGTTAGAAAATCTGTGAATACATATATACAATGGAAAATGCTCAGGAGTTCACAAGCTTGCAGGTGGTAGAGGAGTTTCCATAAGTAAGGGACAGGGTAAACACTCCACAAACATGGAGCTCTGCTGGCCTAAAGACTTCTTGGGAAACTGCCTCTGAGGTTGGACCCTTGAAATATATGTTGTTGTCAGGAGCTTTATCTTCCTTTGTAGTGAGACCATCAAAGCTTTTTCTGCATCTATGTGACCTGGAGGACATGGTTTCTGATTTTCCAATGAACATGAGGCAGCAGTGCTGAATTCTCTCTTTGTAGGTCAACTGTGGCCACTGGGGTCAAAGTGTTTCCCCGTGTGGACTGTGAGGCCATTTGGTCATCCTCCACTTTTCCTGGTGTTTCTTGCTGCTTCACTGGGAGTTTCCTATTTGCTTCATGAAATACAAGGAGTTCAACTGGGACACAGTGCTGGAGGGAGTTCTGTCACGTGTGCTGACTCAGGGTCCTAGGAGAATGCACCAACCAGGCTTCTATCCCACAGAGCTTGCCCCCTTGACCATAGCAACCTGATTCTGAACATTGCCCGGAAACCTCTCCATATAACAAGATGCCTTCACATATAAGGGTCTGCTGGCTGCACCGTGTCAGTCACAAGCCATGTGGAAGCCAATGGCAGATCCACATGGCCCCACCACAGATGTTTTATCACACACCTGCACAACACTGCTCTAGGCCCACTAATCAGCAGGCTCCAACTTACTGGCATCTCTGTTCTACACCATTTTCATGAAACCCAGTCAAACAAGGCACTGTCTGGTACACTCATGATCAGCAACAGGACATCCAAAGGTTCTCCAGTGCCACCTGGTCATGGGAATTTCAAAAATTTCATGGTATTTATCAAGCCATTTTTCCAGGATGAACTTGGAGGCACTGTGGGTTTCTATTCATTCAGGAACCACTAAATGGTGAGGAAGCTCATTTCAATGAAAGCTCTGGAGAAACACTCAGAGGCAAGGCTTCCCAAGACTGGCGAAAAGGTCACATCAAACCAGGCCCATTTGGGGTCTACAATGTGAGGTCCATGTGTGTTTTGACTCTCAATTATGGCTGCCAGGTCTTTAAGAATAAAATCATGTGATATCCTGGCTGAGATTCCCAGTGCTCTGTGGAAAGCCACCCTGGGCCTAGATCTCAGTTTCCAAGGGGCAACTCTCATGCGTGGCCTCCTAAAATCCCAACACAATTCATGGCAATACTTCTCTGAGTTCAGTTCCAGAACTCAGTCTCTAAGGGGAATCACGCCAGAGTTCAAGCCCAGGTGGACCCAGTCATCCCTTCCAAATGCCTCACAAATGCCCAAAATTCAAACCAAAACACTGCCACGTGGCCCTCATCTTCTTCCATATAGACACTCATCATAACCTCTGGCTGGAGGTTTCCATTGGGGGGCAGCCCAAGACAGTGTCTAGAATAAGCTCCCTTGCCCCTCATTTGCCTAATGTCAGGGTGGCCTGGACACCCTTCCTGTGAACCAGGAGTGATCAAATACGCCTGCCATTAATACTGCTCTGCTTCTCCAATTTGAGGCCTACTGACTTTCGGGTATAAATTCTTTGTGTGAATTGGAGACAGGAGAAAACCCAAGAACCTATGGGCTAGCCTCTGCAGGGCTTTGAAGAACTCATTTGACCCAAAGGATCCCTATTCTCACTTGATGCAGGTCAGGAACTTTCCAGAGGAAAGCGAGAGACTTCATCCACAATGACTGCTCTTTTTGCCATTTTGGCTTTGGATGCACACATGGGATCTTTCTTTAATCCATCAGGTGCTGAGAATCTAAGCCACAGCCTCACACAGGGCCAAGAGGCTGATTCACACACATCCCTTTGCACAGGAATTAAGCAAAATGCCACAGGTGATGCCCATTCATTTCCATTTGAAAACTGTTTACTTCAGGCTTCACAAAGGGGTAGCCTGAGGCAAAGACCTTCCTGAGAGTCAGGGCAACAGAACAATAGGTAAGCAAAAGGCCCAAAGCAGGGTTTCTCCACTGACACTTTACTGGTCACACCGATAGCTGAGTTTTCTGAGATGCTTGCCATTCCCTTCAGTTATCCAGTACATGGCCATGTCACAGAGCTGGGAGGTGGTACATATCTTGGACACAAAACCATGAGCATATTCTGGAGAGTGGCCAGAATTCAGGAAGAAAACAGGAACTTATCAAGATAGTAGGTGTTGCCCATAGATAAGGCAAGCCCCAGTCCATTCATAAATTGGAATGGATGAATGCTGGAAAGTTTTCTACTAGACAGGACACATCCATTGATTCATTCTCTTTTCCAATGTCTACAACCAGGGATAGAGTGGGATACACAGACATAGAAACACTCGCCTTGTCAAACGACTTACTAGAAACAGTCCACTCCAAACCAAACACACTGCCTTTCCTACCTATTCTCAGAACATGACACAAAACCATAAACTCACACCCACACCCACAAAGGCACCTCCTTCCCCCAAGTAGGTCTGTGACTATCCGGAGTGTCTTCTGACTGGTGGGCCATACAATGTTCCCCCCAAATGGCCCGTCCTCTCTCAGATCTGGCCTCCTTGGCCTACTCAATGAAGTTGTCAGGAGCCACCAGTGAGCCACTCAATACCTGCTTTCTCAGAAAAGTCCCCTCTTCAGAGCTTTCCTGGCATTCGGTCATCCTCACATCAGTAGGTACCAAGAAAGACTGACTCTGTCCTTGGTAAATGCAAACAAGTCAGCCCACTGGGACTGGGACTGAAACTGGCTCTGGGTGCCTGGCTTTCTGGTTGCCTAGTTCAGAGAGTTCCATCACCAAGGAAGTGAGGTGAGGTCACGTCCTTCAGGAACTGAATGAGGTCACTGCCTTGGCAACCAAATTGTCCTAACAGTTGCTTCCAAGGGTCCTATGAGATGGAGGCTGCCCCTGCTTCCTGTGACACTTTCACAAGTTAGAACGGTATATCCTCCATAGGCACCCAGGAACAGCTTTCCACACAGGCCTGGTTTGGTCCATCTTGTCTACATTAAGAAGAGTGCGGCTCATTCAGACACAACCCTTCATCCTGACCAGGTTTTTTGCCATGGAAGATGACTTTTGCTCTCTCATGTCCTTCAGAGCTGCCTACATCTTCTCCAGGTATCATTTCTGCATGGACCTTTAAGTTCTCAGCAGGTGGAAGATCCCCTACATTCCTCTATTGTAAGACCAACTCTGTCCCTGCTCTTTTGTAAAGTTGGATTGAGGGAACAGTGTATGGTTAGGGGTAAGAACATGTTTGATTTGGGTTAGGAATCATTCTACTGGATGAAGAATGGTATTGGGAACCTGTGATATTTATAATAATATATAGGTGAAGTATATGTATGAAAACAGAAATCTAAGTAAGCTTTGAAGCCCAGAAGGGCATTGGGCCCTTGACTGGGATACTTAGCTTTGAATTATATTCTGCACAGATGTCTCAGATAAATTGATATGCAATGGCATAAGACCTTGTACCTTGGATGATTGAATGTGGAAGAGAACATCCAGTCAAAAAGGGATAGTAGGTAGGATTAGGAAGATAGTAGGTTTAGGAAGAAGAGTGAGTATAACATTTGGACCTAAAGTTCTTTAGCAGTAGGGTGTCAGTTAGAGAGTAGATGTAAATGTCAGCACATGTGAAGTGTCAGTCACAATAATGAATATGGGAAATTATGTAGGAAAGCAGATATCAATAGAGACATTGGGAAATCAGTCAAAGTATAAAGTGAGTGATAGGATTAGATATTTTCAACAGGGTTGAGGTTGAATATGTAATCTTAGGACGAAGCAACTGTGTAGTCACCAATAGGATTGACATTTGAGAGCATTATGCCCCTGGACAAGGATGTTTTTAGTAATCCATGCTCACTTTCCATTTAGACTTTGGTACAATCATAAGTGTGAACTTTGCATTATGTGTCCAGAATATCACTGTGATAAAATGTATATGTAGATCAGGTGACATGAGTATTTCTTCCACCATTTCTGGGAGCAATATCTTGAAGACGTATTGATTAGTATTTGGGGGCACCGATAGGTGTACCCTGGGTCTATGAATATAGAGACAATGCATGAATAGACCATACTGTGAATAAATAATATAACTGGTTCCAATTTACATAATGGATTGAACTGATACCTGGAAATATATAGGAAATCTAATATTGATACAAAATCATTCATTCCAACCAGTTATATATCTAATGGTAATGTTAGGGTTCTGGTTTACCATGAAGGCTGTGTGAGATTTGCTTGAAAAGTGATTATGGAAATCGAAAATAATGTGTTTGGAAAGAAGTCTCATGAAAAGGCCAGTCCAGAAATATACAAGAGTACATGTGTTCTGAAGCAGGAAGTGATTGAAAGTGAACCAAATGCCTGGAAATTGTGAACTTGTGGATGAAATATATATCCTATGCTGTGCATCAACTGAAGAAACAGTGATGTACCAGTGTCGAAAAAAAAGAAACGTCAAAATACATATCATGTATCATAGGAATCTACTTGCATTGATGCTAAACTCGGTCAGTTACTGTAGAAATATTAGGATTTCTAAGCACCATTCACTAGGAAACAAATGTGTATTTCAGGTGGATGAATATTTCTGAGAATAATCTTTTGAAAAGATAATTATAAATCCACATACCTGAACATGAATGAATTTAGGGAGTGTATAATAAGACACATATATTTCATACTTTGAAAAATCTGGAGAGTGAGTGTGTGTGTGTGTGTGTGTGTGTGTGTATATATATATATATATATATATATATACACACACATTCAAACAATACAAACACACAGAGACTTTAAAAAGTAGAAATATATATGCCAATCAAAATTCATCATGAAATATATATCATCCACAGATCCAAAAATATTTAATTTACTGAATATGGATTTATGTATCATGTTGTTCAAGTAGAAAGCTCACCCATAGGTTGAATTTTCAGTTCCAACAGCGTTTAGGAGGAGTGATCTCTTCTCACAATTTGTATCTGCCATGTCAGCCTCCTCACAAGAATGTACGTGGGATACCAGGTAGGATTCTATATGTGCATGTAAAAATACATGTGCTGAATAGGCTGCAGAGAAAGGGAGACAGGAATTCACATATTTGTTAACTTTACAAACACATGGAGAACTACTTCTCTTAAATTGGACTAGATTTATAACACCTAGCCTTTATAATGCCAAAGGAAAGTCCAATTATACACCATGCCTCCTCTGAACTGCATGTATTGCTATTCTGTTTGGGTTATTTTCCTCCATCATATCAGGATTGGTAATCAGAGTCTAGGAGGGTATGGGTTAGTGTCAGGGATTCAGTATTTTGAATGGAAAATAGGAAAATGAATCCAATGTGTATGCAATGATGTGCTACACAAAAATCTTCCCACTCTCATCAAGAACAATGCCTTGACATTACCTTTGCCCCAAGTAAGACACAATTCGAAGAGAAGAGTTAGAAAATCTGTGAATGCATACATACAATGGAAAATGCTCAGGAGTTCACAAGCTTGGAGGTGGTAGAAGAGTTTCCATAAGTAAGGGACAGGGTAAACACTCCACAAACATGGAGCTCTGCTGGCCTAAAGACTTCTTGGGAAACTGCCTCTGAGGTTGGACCCTTGAAATATATGTTGTTGTCAGGAGCTTTATCTTCCTTTGTAGTGAGACCATCAAAGCTTTTTCTGCATCTATGTGACCTGGAGGACATGGTTTCTGATTTTCCAATGAACATGGGGCAGCAGTGCTGAATTCTCTCTTTGTCGGTCAACTGTGGCCACTGGAGTCTAAGTGTTTCCCTGTGTGGACTGTGAGGCCATTTGGTCATCCTCCACTTTTCCTGGTGTTTCTTGCTGCTTCACTGGGAGTTTCCTATTTGCTTCATGAAATACAAGGAGTTCAACTGGGACACAGTGCTGGAGGGAGTTCTGTCACGTGTGCTGACTCAGGGTCCTAGGAGAATGCACCAACCAGGCTTCTATCCCACAGAGCTTGCCCCCTTGACCATAGCAACCTGATTCTGAACATTGCCCTGAAACCTCTCCATATAACAAGATGCCTTTACATATAAGGGTCTGCTGGCTGCACCGTGTCAGTCATAAGCCATGTGGAAGCCAATGGCAGATCCACATGGCCCCACCACAGATGTTTTATCACACACCTGCACACCACTGCTCTAGGCCCACTCATCAGCAGGCTCCAACTTACTGGCATCTCTGTTCTACACCATTTTCATGAAACCCAGTCAATCAAGGCACTGTCTGGTACACTCATGATCAGCAACAGGACATCCAAAGGTTCTCCAGTGCCACCTGGTCATGGGAATTTCAAAAATTTCATGGTATTTATCAAGCCATTTTTCCAGGATGAACTTGGAGGCACTGTGGGTTTCTATTCATTCAGGAACCACTAAATGGTGAGGAAGCTCATTTCAATGAAAGCTCTGGAGAAACACTCAGAGGCAAGGCTTCCCAAGAGTGGCCAAAAGGTCACATCAAACCAGGCCCATTTGGGGTCTACAATGTGAGGTCCATGTGTGTTTTGACTCTCAATTATGGCTGCCAGGTCTTTAAGAATAAAATCATGTGAAATCCTGGCTGAGATTCCCAGTGCTCTGTGGAAAGCCACCCTGGGCCTAGATCTCAGTTTCCAAGGGCAACTCTCATGCGTGGCCTCCTAAAATCCCAACACAATTCATGGCAATACTTCTCTGAGTTCAGTTCCAGAACTCAGTCTCTAAGGGGAATCACGCCAGAGTTCAAGACCAGGTGACCAAGTCATCCCTTCCAACCGCCACAGAAATGACCACAATTCAAACCAAAACACTGCCACGTGGCCCTCATCTTCTTCCATATAGACACTCATCATAACCTCTGGCTGGAGGTTTCCATGATGGGGGCAGCCCAAGACAGTGTCTAGAATAAGCTCCCTTGACCCTCATTTGCCTAATGTCAGGGTGGCCTGGACACCCTTCCTGTGAACCAGGAGTGATCAAATACGCCTGCCATTAATACTGCTCTGCTTCTCCAATTTGAGGCTTACTGACTTTCGGGTATAGATTCTTTGTGTGAATTGGAGACATGAGAAAACCCAAGAACCTATGGGCTAGCCTCTGCAGGGCTTTGAAGAACTCATTTGACCCAAAGGATCCCTATTCTCACTTGATGCAGGTCAGGAACTTTCCAGAGGAAAGCGAGAGACTTCATCCACAATGACTGCTCTTTTTGCCATTTTGGCTTTGGATGCACACATGGGATCTTTCTTTAATCCATCAGGTGCTGAGAATCTAAGCCACAGCCTCACACAGGGCCAACAGGCTGATTCACACACATCCCTTTGCACAGGAATTAAGCAAAAAGCCACAGGTGATGCCCATTCATTTCCATTTGAAAACTGTTTACTTCAGGCTTCACAAAGGGGTAGCCTGAGGCAAAGACCTTCCTGACAGTCAGGGCAACAGAACAATAGGTAAGCAAAAGGCCCAAAGCAGGGTTTCTCCACTGACACTTTACTGGTCACACTGATAGCTGAGTTTTCTGAGATGCTTGCCATTCCCTTCAGTTATCCAGTACATGGCCATGTCACAGAGCTGGGAGGTGGTACATATCTTGGACACAAAACCATGAGCCTATTCTGGAGAGTGGCCAGAATTCAGGAAGAAAACAGGAACTTAGCAAGATAGTAGGTGTTGCCCATAGATAAGGCAAGCCCCAGTCCATTCATAAATTGGAAAGGATGAATGCTGGATAGTTTTCTACTAGACAGGACACATCCATTGATTCATTCTCTTTTCCAATGTCTACAACCAGGGATAGAGTGGGATACACAGACATAGAAACACTCGCCTTGTCAAACGACTTACTAGAAACAGTCCACTCCAAACCAAACAAACTGCCTTTCCTACCTATTCTCAGAACATGACACAAAACCATAAACTCACACCCACACCCACTAAGGCACCTCCTTCCCCCAAGTAGGTCTGTGACTATCCAGAGTGTCTTCTGACTTGTGGGCCATACAATGTTCCCCCAAAATGGCCCGTCCTCTCTCAGATCTGGCCTCCTTGGCCTACTCAATGAGGTTGTCAGGAGCCACCAGTGAGCCACTCACTACCTGCTTTCTCAGAAAAGTCCCCTCTTCAGAGCTTTCCTGGCACTTGGTCATCCTCACATCAGTAGGTACCAAGAAAGACTGACTCTGTCCTTGTAAATGCAAACAAGTCAGCCCACTGGGACTGGGACTGAAACTGGCTCTGGGTGCCTGGCTTCCTGGTTGCCAAGTTCAGAGAGTTCCATCACCAAGGAAGTGAGGTGAGGTCACTTCCTTCAGGAACTGAATGAGGTCACTGCCTTGGCAACCACATTGTCCTAACAGTTGCTTCCAAGGGTCCTATGAGATGGAGGCTGCCCCTGCTTCCTGTGACACTTTCACAAGTTAGAATGGTATATCCTCCATAGGCACCCAGGAACAGCTTTCCACACAGGCCTGGTTTGGTCCATCTTGTCTACATTAAAAAGAGTGAGGCTAATACAGACAAAACCCTTCATCCTGACCAGGTTGTTTGCCATGGAAAATGACTTTTGCTCTCTCATGTCCTTCAGAGCTGCCTACATCTTCTCCAGGGATCATTTCTGCATGGACCTTTGAGTTCTCAGCAGGTGGAAGATCCCCTACATTCCTCTATTGTAAGACCAACTCTGTCCCTGCTCTTGTGTAAAGTTGGATTCAGGGAACAGTGGATGGTTAGGGGTAAGAACATGTTTGATTTGGGTTAGGAATCATTCTACTTGATGAAGAATGGTATTGGGAACCTTTGATATTGATAATAATATATAGGTGAAGTATATGTATGAAAACAGAAATCTAAGTAAGCTTTGAAGCCCAGAAGGGCATTGGGCCCTTGACTGGGATACTTAGCTTTGAATTACATTCTGCACAGATGTCTCAGATAAATTGATATGCAATGGCATAAGACCTTGTACCTTGGATGATTGAATGTGGAAGAGAACATCCAGTCAAAAAGGGATAGTAGGTAGGATTAGGAAGATAGTAGGTTTAGCAAGAAGAGTGAGTATAACATTTGGACCTAAAGTTCTTTAGCAGTAGGGTGTCAGTTAGAGAGTAGATGTAAATGTCAGCACATGTGAAGTGTCAGTCACAATAATGAATATGGGAAATTTTGTAGGAAAGCAGATATCAATAGAGACATTGGGAAATCAGTCAAAGTATAAAGTGAGTGATAGGATTAGATATTTTCAACAGGGTTGAGGTTGAATATGTAATCTTAGGACGAAGCAACTGTGTAGTCACCAATAGGATTGACATTTGAGAGCATTAAGCCCCTGGGCAAGGATGTTTTTAGTAATCCATGCTCACTTTGCATTTAGACTTTGGTACAATCATAAGTGTGAACTTTGCATTATGTGTCCAGAATATCACTGTGATAAAATGTATATGTAGATCAGGTGACATGAGTATTTCTTCCACCATTTCTGGGAGCAATATCTTGAAGACGTATTGATTAGTATTTGGGGGCACCAATAGGTGTACCCTGGGTCTATGAATATAGAGACAATGAATGAATAGACCATACTGTGAATAAATAATATAACTGGTTCCAATTTACATAATGGATTGAACTGATACCTGAAAATATATAGGAAATCTAATATTGATACAAAATCATTCATTCCAACCAGTTATATATCTAATGGTAATGTTAGGGTTCTGGTTTACCATGAAGGCTGTGTGAGATTTGCTTGAAAAGTGATTATGGAAATCGAAAATAATGTGTTTGGAAAGAAGTCTCATGAAAAGGCCAGTCCAGAAATATACAAGAGTACATGTGTTCTGAAGCAGGAAGTGATTGAAAGTGAACCAAATGCCTGGAAATTGTGAACTTGTGGATGAAATATATATCCTATGCTGTGCATCAACTGAAGAAACAGTGATGTACCAGTGTCGAAAAAAAAGAAACGTCAAAATACATATCATGTATCATAGGAATCTACTTGCATTGATGCTAAACTCGGTCAGTTACTGTAGAAATATTAGGATTTCTAAGCACCATTCACTAGGAAACAAATGTGTATTTCAGGTGGATGAATATTTCTGAGTATAATCTTTTGAAAAGATAATTATAAATCCACATACCTGAACATGAATGAATTTAGGGAGTGTATAATAAGACACATATATTTCATACTTTGAAAAATCTGGAGAGAGAGAGTGTGTGTGTGTGTGTGTGTGTGTATATATATATATATATATATATATATATATATATATATATATGTATATATATACACACACACATTCAAACAACACAAACACACAGAGACTTTAAAAAGTAGAAATATATATGCCAATCAAAATCCATCATGAAATATATATCATCCACAGATCCAAAAATATTTAATTTACTGAATATGGAATTATGTATCATGTTGTTCAAGTAGAAAGCTCACCCATAGGTTGAATTTTCAGTTCCAACAGCGTTTAGGAGGAGTGATCTCTTCTCATAATTTGTATCTGCCATGTCAGCCTCCTCACAAGAATGTACGTGGGATACCAGGTAGGATTCTATATGTGCATGTAAAAATACATGTGCTGAATAGGCTACAGAGAAAGGGAGACAGGAATTCACATATTTGTTAACTTTACAAACACATGGAGAACTACTTCTCTTAAATTGGACTAGATTTATAACACCTAGCCTTTATAATGCCAAAGGAAAGTCCAATTATACACCATGCCTCCTCTGAACTGCATGTATTGCTATTCTGTTTGGGTTATTTTCCTCCATCATATCAGGATTGGTAATCAGAGTCTAGGAGGGTATGGGTTAGTGTCAGGGATTCAGTATTTTGAATGGAAAATAGGAAAATGAATCCAATGTGTATGCAATGATGTGCTACACAAAAATCTTCCCACTCTCATCAAGAACAATGCCTTGACATTACCTTTGCCCCAAGTAAGACACAATTCGAAGAGAAGAGTTAGAAAATCTGTGAATACATATATACAATGGAAAATGCTCAGGAGTTCACAAGCTTGCAGGTGGTAGAGGAGTTTCCATAAGTAAGGGACAGGGTAAACACTCCACAAACATGGAGCTCTGCTGGCCTAAAGACTTCTTGGGAAACTGCCTCTGAGGTTGGACCCTTGAAATATATGTTGTTGTCAGGAGCGTTATCTTCCTTTGTAGTGAGACCATCAAAGCTTTTTTGCATCTATGTGACCTGGAGGACATGGTTTCTGATTTTCCAACGAACATGAGGCAGCAGTGCTGAATTCTCTCTTTGTAGGTCAACTGTGGCCACTGGGGTCTAAGTGTTTCCCCGTGTGGACTGTGAGGCCATTTGGTCATCCTCCACTTTTCCTGGTGTTTCTTGCTGCTTCACTGGGAGTTTCCTATTTGCTTCATGAAATACAAGGAGTTCAACTGGGACACAGTGCTGGAGGGAGTTCTGTCACGTGTGCTGACTCAGGGTCCTAGGAGAATGCACCACCCAGGCTTCTATCCCACAGAGCTTGCCCCCTTGACCACAGCAACCAGATTCTGAATATTGCCCGGAAACCTCTCCATATAACAAGATGCCTTTACATATAAGGGTCTGCTGGCTGCACTGTGTCAGTCACAAGCCATGTGGAAGCCAATGGCAGATCCACATGGCCCCACCACAGATGTTTTATCACACACCTGCACACCACTGCTCTAGGCCCACTAATCAGCAGGCTCCAACTTACTGGCATCTCTGTTCTACACCATTTTCATGAAACCCAGTCAATCAAGGCACTGTCTGGTACACTCATGATCAGCAACAGGACATCCAAAGGTTCTCCAGTGCCACCTGGTCATGGGAATTTCAAAAATTTCACGGTATTTATCAAGCCATTTTTCCAGGATGAACTTGGAGGCACTGTGGGTTTCTATTCATTCAGGAACCACTAAATGGTGAGGAAGCTCATTTCAATGAAAGCTCTGGAGAAACACTCAGAGGCAAGGCTTCCCAAGACTGGCCAAAAGGTCACATCAAACCAGGCCCATTTGGGGTCTACAATGTGAGGTCCATGTGTGTTGTGACTCTCAATTATGGCTGCCAGGTCTTTAAGAATAAAATCATGTGATATCCTGGCTGAGATTCCCACTACTCTGTGGAAAGCCACCCTGGGCCTAGATCTCAGTTTCCAAGGGGCAACTCTCATGCGTGGCCTCCTAAAATCCCAACACAATTCATGGCAATACTTCTCTGAGTTCAGTTCCAGAACTCAGTCTCTAAGGGGAATCACGCCAGAGTTCAAGCCCAGGTGGACCCAGTCATCCCTTCCAAATGCCTCACAAATGCCCAAAATTCAAACCAAAACACTGCCACATGGCCCTCATCTTCTTCCATATAGACACTCATCATAACCTCTGGCTGGAGGTTTCCATGAAGGGGGCAGCCCAAGACAGTGTCTAGAATAAGCTCCCCTGCCCCTCATTTGCCTAATGTCAGGGTGTCCTGGACACCCTTCCTGTGAACCAGGAGTGATCAAATACGCCTGCCATTAACACTGCTCTGCTTCTCCAATTTGAGGCCTACTGACTTTCGGGTATAGATTCTTTGTGTGAATTGGAGACATGAGAAAACCCAAGAACCTATGGGCTAGCCTCTGCAGGGCTTTGAAGAACTCATTTGACCCAAAGGATCCCTATTCTCACTTGATGCAGGTCAGGAACTTTCCAGAGGAAAGCGAGAGACTTCATCCACAATGACTGCTCTTTTTGCCATTTTGGCTTTGGATGCACACATGGGATCTTTCTTTAATCCATCAGGTGCTGAGAATCTAAGCCACAGCCTCACACAGGGCCAACAGGCTGATTCACACACATCCCTTTGCACAGGAATTAAGCAAAAAGCCACAGGTGATGCCCATTCATTTCCATTTGAAAACTGTTTACTTCAGGCTTCACAAAGGGGTAGCCTGAGGCAAAGACCTTCCTGAGAGTCAGGGCAACAGAACAATAGGTAAGCAAAAGGCCCAAAGCAGGGTTTCTCCACTGACACTTTACTGGTCACACTGATATCTGAGTTTTCTGAGATGCTTGCCATTCCCTTCAGTTATCCAGTACATGGCCATGTCACAGAGCTGGGAGGTGGTACATATCTTGGACACAAAACCATGAGCCTATTCCGGAGAGTGGCCAGAATTCAGGAAGAAAACAGGAACTTAGCAAGATAGTAGGTGTTGCCCATAGATAAGGCAAGCCCCAGTCCATTCATAAATTGGAAAGGATGAATGCTGGAAAGTTTTCTACTAGACAGGACACATCCATTGATTCATTCTCTTTTCCAATGTCTACAACCAGGGATACAGTGGAATACACAGACATAGAAACACTCGCCTTGTCAAACGACTTACTAGAAACAGTCCACTCCAAACCAAACAAACTGCCTTTCCTACCTATTCTCAGAACATGACACAAAACCATAAACTCACACCCACACCCACTAAGGCACCTCCTTCCCCCAAGTAGGTCTGTGACTATCCGGAGTGTCTTCTGACTGGTGGGCCATACAATGTTCCCCCCAAATGGCCCGTCCTCTCTCAGATCTGGCCTCCTTGGCCTACTCAATGAAGTTGTCAGGAGCCACCAGTGAGCCACTCAATACCTGCTTTCTCAGAAAAGTCCCCTCTTCAGAGCTTTCCTGGCATTCGGTCATCCTCACATCAGTAGGTACCAAGAAAGACTGACTCTGTCCTTGGTAAATGCAAACAAGTCAGCCCACTGGGACTGGGACTGAAACTGGCTCTGGGTGCCTGGCTTTCTGGTTGCCTAGTTCAGAGAGTTCCATCACCAAGGAAGTGAGGTGAGGTCACGTCCTTCAGGAACTGAATGAGGTCACTGCCTTGGCAACCAAATTGTCCTAACAGTTGCTTCCAAGGGTCCTATGAGATGGAGGCTGCCCCTGCTTCCTGTGACACTTTCACAAGTTAGAACGGTATATCCTCCATAGGCACCCAGGAACAGCTTTCCACACAGGCCTGGTTTGGTCCATCTTGTCTACATTAAGAAGAGTGCGGCTCATTCAGACACAACCCTTCATCCTGACCAGGTTTTTTGCCATGGAAGATGACTTTTGCTCTCTCATGTCCTTCAGAGCTGCCTACATCTTCTCCAGGTATCATTTCTGCATGGACCTTTAAGTTCTCAGCAGGTGGAAGATCCCCTACATTCCTCTATTGTAAGACCAACTCTGTCCCTGCTCTTTTGTAAAGTTGGATTGAGGGAACAGTGTATGGTTAGGGGTAAGAACATGTTTGATTTGGGTTAGGAATCATTCTACTGGATGAAGAATGGTATTGGGAACCTGTGATATTTATAATAATATATAGGTGAAGTATATGTATGAAAACAGAAATCTAAGTAAGCTTTGAAGCCCAGAAGGGCATTGGGCCCTTGACTGGGATACTTAGCTTTGAATTATATTCTGCACAGATGTCTCAGATAAATTGATATGCAATGGCATAAGACCTTGTACCTTGGATGATTGAATGTGGAAGAGAACATCCAGTCAAAAAGGGATAGTAGGTAGGATTAGGAAGATAGTAGGTTTAGGAAGAAGAGTGAGTATAACATTTGGACCTAAAGTTCTTTAGCAGTAGGGTGTCAGTTAGAGAGTAGATGTAAATGTCAGCACATGTGAAGTGTCAGTCACAATAATGAATATGGGAAATTATGTAGGAAAGCAGATATCAATAGAGACATTGGGAAATCAGTCAAAGTATAAAGTGAGTGATAGGATTAGATATTTTCAACAGGGTTGAGGTTGAATATGTAATCTTAGGACGAAGCAACTGTGTAGTCACCAATAGGATTGACATTTGAGAGCATTATGCCCCTGGACAAGGATGTTTTTAGTAATCCATGCTCACTTTCCATTTAGACTTTGGTACAATCATAAGTGTGAACTTTGCATTATGTGTCCAGAATATCACTGTGATAAAATGTATATGTAGATCAGGTGACATGAGTATTTCTTCCACCATTTCTGGGAGCAATATCTTGAAGACGTATTGATTAGTATTTGGGGGCACCGATAGGTGTACCCTGGGTCTATGAATATAGAGACAATGCATGAATAGACCATACTGTGAATAAATAATATAACTGGTTCCAATTTACATAATGGATTGAACTGATACCTGGAAATATATAGGAAATCTAATATTGATACAAAATCATTCATTCCAACCAGTTATATATCTAATGGTAATGTTAGGGTTCTGGTTTACCATGAAGGCTGTGTGAGATTTGCTTGAAAAGTGATTATGGAAATCGAAAATAATGTGTTTGGAAAGAAGTCTCATGAAAAGGCCAGTCCAGAAATATACAAGAGTACATGTGTTCTGAAGCAGGAAGTGATTGAAAGTGAACCAAATGCCTGGAAATTGTGAACTTGTGGATGAAATATATATCCTATGCTGTGCATCAACTGAAGAAACAGTGATGTACCAGTGTCGAAAAAAAAGAAACGTCAAAATACATATCATGTATCATAGGAATCTACTTGCATTGATGCTAAACTCGGTCAGTTACTGTAGAAATATTAGGATTTCTAAGCACCATTCACTAGGAAACAAATGTGTATTTCAGGTGGATGAATATTTCTGAGAATAATCTTTTGAAAAGATAATTATAAATCCACATACCTGAACATGAATGAATTTAGGGAGTGTATAATAAGACACATATATTTCATACTTTGAAAAATCTGGAGAGTGAGTGTGTGTGTGTGTGTGTGTGTGTGTATATATATATATATATATATATATATACACACACATTCAAACAATACAAACACACAGAGACTTTAAAAAGTAGAAATATATATGCCAATCAAAATTCATCATGAAATATATATCATCCACAGATCCAAAAATATTTAATTTACTGAATATGGATTTATGTATCATGTTGTTCAAGTAGAAAGCTCACCCATAGGTTGAATTTTCAGTTCCAACAGCGTTTAGGAGGAGTGATCTCTTCTCACAATTTGTATCTGCCATGTCAGCCTCCTCACAAGAATGTACGTGGGATACCAGGTAGGATTCTATATGTGCATGTAAAAATACATGTGCTGAATAGGCTGCAGAGAAAGGGAGACAGGAATTCACATATTTGTTAACTTTACAAACACATGGAGAACTACTTCTCTTAAATTGGACTAGATTTATAACACCTAGCCTTTATAATGCCAAAGGAAAGTCCAATTATACACCATGCCTCCTCTGAACTGCATGTATTGCTATTCTGTTTGGGTTATTTTCCTCCATCATATCAGGATTGGTAATCAGAGTCTAGGAGGGTATGGGTTAGTGTCAGGGATTCAGTATTTTGAATGGAAAATAGGAAAATGAATCCAATGTGTATGCAATGATGTGCTACACAAAAATCTTCCCACTCTCATCAAGAACAATGCCTTGACATTACCTTTGCCCCAAGTAAGACACAATTCGAAGAGAAGAGTTAGAAAATCTGTGAATGCATACATACAATGGAAAATGCTCAGGAGTTCACAAGCTTGGAGGTGGTAGAAGAGTTTCCATAAGTAAGGGACAGGGTAAACACTCCACAAACATGGAGCTCTGCTGGCCTAAAGACTTCTTGGGAAACTGCCTCTGAGGTTGGACCCTTGAAATATATGTTGTTGTCAGGAGCTTTATCTTCCTTTGTAGTGAGACCATCAAAGCTTTTTCTGCATCTATGTGACCTGGAGGACATGGTTTCTGATTTTCCAATGAACATGGGGCAGCAGTGCTGAATTCTCTCTTTGTCGGTCAACTGTGGCCACTGGAGTCTAAGTGTTTCCCTGTGTGGACTGTGAGGCCATTTGGTCATCCTCCACTTTTCCTGGTGTTTCTTGCTGCTTCACTGGGAGTTTCCTATTTGCTTCATGAAATACAAGGAGTTCAACTGGGACACAGTGCTGGAGGGAGTTCTGTCACGTGTGCTGACTCAGGGTCCTAGGAGAATGCACCAACCAGGCTTCTATCCCACAGAGCTTGCCCCCTTGACCATAGCAACCTGATTCTGAACATTGCCCTGAAACCTCTCCATATAACAAGATGCCTTTACATATAAGGGTCTGCTGGCTGCACCGTGTCAGTCATAAGCCATGTGGAAGCCAATGGCAGATCCACATGGCCCCACCACAGATGTTTTATCACACACCTGCACACCACTGCTCTAGGCCCACTCATCAGCAGGCTCCAACTTACTGGCATCTCTGTTCTACACCATTTTCATGAAACCCAGTCAATCAAGGCACTGTCTGGTACACTCATGATCAGCAACAGGACATCCAAAGGTTCTCCAGTGCCACCTGGTCATGGGAATTTCAAAAATTTCATGGTATTTATCAAGCCATTTTTCCAGGATGAACTTGGAGGCACTGTGGGTTTCTATTCATTCAGGAACCACTAAATGGTGAGGAAGCTCATTTCAATGAAAGCTCTGGAGAAACACTCAGAGGCAAGGCTTCCCAAGAGTGGCCAAAAGGTCACATCAAACCAGGCCCATTTGGGGTCTACAATGTGAGGTCCATGTGTGTTTTGACTCTCAATTATGGCTGCCAGGTCTTTAAGAATAAAATCATGTGAAATCCTGGCTGAGATTCCCAGTGCTCTGTGGAAAGCCACCCTGGGCCTAGATCTCAGTTTCCAAGGGCAACTCTCATGCGTGGCCTCCTAAAATCCCAACACAATTCATGGCAATACTTCTCTGAGTTCAGTTCCAGAACTCAGTCTCTAAGGGGAATCACGCCAGAGTTCAAGACCAGGTGACCAAGTCATCCCTTCCAACCGCCACAGAAATGACCACAATTCAAACCAAAACACTGCCACGTGGCCCTCATCTTCTTCCATATAGACACTCATCATAACCTCTGGCTGGAGGTTTCCATGATGGGGGCAGCCCAAGACAGTGTCTAGAATAAGCTCCCTTGACCCTCATTTGCCTAATGTCAGGGTGGCCTGGACACCCTTCCTGTGAACCAGGAGTGATCAAATACGCCTGCCATTAATACTGCTCTGCTTCTCCAATTTGAGGCTTACTGACTTTCGGGTATAGATTCTTTGTGTGAATTGGAGACATGAGAAAACCCAAGAACCTATGGGCTAGCCTCTGCAGGGCTTTGAAGAACTCATTTGACCCAAAGGATCCCTATTCTCACTTGATGCAGGTCAGGAACTTTCCAGAGGAAAGCGAGAGACTTCATCCACAATGACTGCTCTTTTTGCCATTTTGGCTTTGGATGCACACATGGGATCTTTCTTTAATCCATCAGGTGCTGAGAATCTAAGCCACAGCCTCACACAGGGCCAACAGGCTGATTCACACACATCCCTTTGCACAGGAATTAAGCAAAAAGCCACAGGTGATGCCCATTCATTTCCATTTGAAAACTGTTTACTTCAGGCTTCACAAAGGGGTAGCCTGAGGCAAAGACCTTCCTGACAGTCAGGGCAACAGAACAATAGGTAAGCAAAAGGCCCAAAGCAGGGTTTCTCCACTGACACTTTACTGGTCACACTGATAGCTGAGTTTTCTGAGATGCTTGCCATTCCCTTCAGTTATCCAGTACATGGCCATGTCACAGAGCTGGGAGGTGGTACATATCTTGGACACAAAACCATGAGCCTATTCTGGAGAGTGGCCAGAATTCAGGAAGAAAACAGGAACTTAGCAAGATAGTAGGTGTTGCCCATAGATAAGGCAAGCCCCAGTCCATTCATAAATTGGAAAGGATGAATGCTGGATAGTTTTCTACTAGACAGGACACATCCATTGATTCATTCTCTTTTCCAATGTCTACAACCAGGGATAGAGTGGGATACACAGACATAGAAACACTCGCCTTGTCAAACGACTTACTAGAAACAGTCCACTCCAAACCAAACAAACTGCCTTTCCTACCTATTCTCAGAACATGACACAAAACCATAAACTCACACCCACACCCACTAAGGCACCTCCTTCCCCCAAGTAGGTCTGTGACTATCCAGAGTGTCTTCTGACTTGTGGGCCATACAATGTTCCCCCAAAATGGCCCGTCCTCTCTCAGATCTGGCCTCCTTGGCCTACTCAATGAGGTTGTCAGGAGCCACCAGTGAGCCACTCACTACCTGCTTTCTCAGAAAAGTCCCCTCTTCAGAGCTTTCCTGGCACTTGGTCATCCTCACATCAGTAGGTACCAAGAAAGACTGACTCTGTCCTTGTAAATGCAAACAAGTCAGCCCACTGGGACTGGGACTGAAACTGGCTCTGGGTGCCTGGCTTCCTGGTTGCCAAGTTCAGAGAGTTCCATCACCAAGGAAGTGAGGTGAGGTCACTTCCTTCAGGAACTGAATGAGGTCACTGCCTTGGCAACCACATTGTCCTAACAGTTGCTTCCAAGGGTCCTATGAGATGGAGGCTGCCCCTGCTTCCTGTGACACTTTCACAAGTTAGAATGGTATATCCTCCATAGGCACCCAGGAACAGCTTTCCACACAGGCCTGGTTTGGTCCATCTTGTCTACATTAAAAAGAGTGAGGCTAATACAGACAAAACCCTTCATCCTGACCAGGTTGTTTGCCATGGAAAATGACTTTTGCTCTCTCATGTCCTTCAGAGCTGCCTACATCTTCTCCAGGGATCATTTCTGCATGGACCTTTGAGTTCTCAGCAGGTGGAAGATCCCCTACATTCCTCTATTGTAAGACCAACTCTGTCCCTGCTCTTGTGTAAAGTTGGATTCAGGGAACAGTGGATGGTTAGGGGTAAGAACATGTTTGATTTGGGTTAGGAATCATTCTACTTGATGAAGAATGGTATTGGGAACCTTTGATATTGATAATAATATATAGGTGAAGTATATGTATGAAAACAGAAATCTAAGTAAGCTTTGAAGCCCAGAAGGGCATTGGGCCCTTGACTGGGATACTTAGCTTTGAATTACATTCTGCACAGATGTCTCAGATAAATTGATATGCAATGGCATAAGACCTTGTACCTTGGATGATTGAATGTGGAAGAGAACATCCAGTCAAAAAGGGATAGTAGGTAGGATTAGGAAGATAGTAGGTTTAGCAAGAAGAGTGAGTATAACATTTGGACCTAAAGTTCTTTAGCAGTAGGGTGTCAGTTAGAGAGTAGATGTAAATGTCAGCACATGTGAAGTGTCAGTCACAATAATGAATATGGGAAATTTTGTAGGAAAGCAGATATCAATAGAGACATTGGGAAATCAGTCAAAGTATAAAGTGAGTGATAGGATTAGATATTTTCAACAGGGTTGAGGTTGAATATGTAATCTTAGGACGAAGCAACTGTGTAGTCACCAATAGGATTGACATTTGAGAGCATTAAGCCCCTGGGCAAGGATGTTTTTAGTAATCCATGCTCACTTTGCATTTAGACTTTGGTACAATCATAAGTGTGAACTTTGCATTATGTGTCCAGAATATCACTGTGATAAAATGTATATGTAGATCAGGTGACATGAGTATTTCTTCCACCATTTCTGGGAGCAATATCTTGAAGACGTATTGATTAGTATTTGGGGGCACCAATAGGTGTACCCTGGGTCTATGAATATAGAGACAATGAATGAATAGACCATACTGTGAATAAATAATATAACTGGTTCCAATTTACATAATGGATTGAACTGATACCTGAAAATATATAGGAAATCTAATATTGATACAAAATCATTCATTCCAACCAGTTATATATCTAATGGTAATGTTAGGGTTCTGGTTTACCATGAAGGCTGTGTGAGATTTGCTTGAAAAGTGATTATGGAAATCGAAAATAATGTGTTTGGAAAGAAGTCTCATGAAAAGGCCAGTCCAGAAATATACAAGAGTACATGTGTTCTGAAGCAGGAAGTGATTGAAAGTGAACCAAATGCCTGGAAATTGTGAACTTGTGGATGAAATATATATCCTATGCTGTGCATCAACTGAAGAAACAGTGATGTACCAGTGTCGAAAAAAAAGAAACGTCAAAATACATATCATGTATCATAGGAATCTACTTGCATTGATGCTAAACTCGGTCAGTTACTGTAGAAATATTAGGATTTCTAAGCACCATTCACTAGGAAACAAATGTGTATTTCAGGTGGATGAATATTTCTGAGTATAATCTTTTGAAAAGATAATTATAAATCCACATACCTGAACATGAATGAATTTAGGGAGTGTATAATAAGACACATATATTTCATACTTTGAAAAATCTGGAGAGAGAGAGTGTGTGTGTGTGTGTGTGTGTGTGTATATATATATATATATATATATATATATATATATATATGTATATATATACACACACACATTCAAACAACACAAACACACAGAGACTTTAAAAAGTAGAAATATATATGCCAATCAAAATCCATCATGAAATATATATCATCCACAGATCCAAAAATATTTAATTTACTGAATATGGAATTATGTATCATGTTGTTCAAGTAGAAAGCTCACCCATAGGTTGAATTTTCAGTTCCAACAGCGTTTAGGAGGAGTGATCTCTTCTCATAATTTGTATCTGCCATGTCAGCCTCCTCACAAGAATGTACGTGGGATACCAGGTAGGATTCTATATGTGCATGTAAAAATACATGTGCTGAATAGGCTACAGAGAAAGGGAGACAGGAATTCACATATTTGTTAACTTTACAAACACATGGAGAACTACTTCTCTTAAATTGGACTAGATTTATAACACCTAGCCTTTATAATGCCAAAGGAAAGTCCAATTATACACCATGCCTCCTCTGAACTGCATGTATTGCTATTCTGTTTGGGTTATTTTCCTCCATCATATCAGGATTGGTAATCAGAGTCTAGGAGGGTATGGGTTAGTGTCAGGGATTCAGTATTTTGAATGGAAAATAGGAAAATGAATCCAATGTGTATGCAATGATGTGCTACACAAAAATCTTCCCACTCTCATCAAGAACAATGCCTTGACATTACCTTTGCCCCAAGTAAGACACAATTCGAAGAGAAGAGTTAGAAAATCTGTGAATACATATATACAATGGAAAATGCTCAGGAGTTCACAAGCTTGCAGGTGGTAGAGGAGTTTCCATAAGTAAGGGACAGGGTAAACACTCCACAAACATGGAGCTCTGCTGGCCTAAAGACTTCTTGGGAAACTGCCTCTGAGGTTGGACCCTTGAAATATATGTTGTTGTCAGGAGCGTTATCTTCCTTTGTAGTGAGACCATCAAAGCTTTTTTGCATCTATGTGACCTGGAGGACATGGTTTCTGATTTTCCAACGAACATGAGGCAGCAGTGCTGAATTCTCTCTTTGTAGGTCAACTGTGGCCACTGGGGTCTAAGTGTTTCCCCGTGTGGACTGTGAGGCCATTTGGTCATCCTCCACTTTTCCTGGTGTTTCTTGCTGCTTCACTGGGAGTTTCCTATTTGCTTCATGAAATACAAGGAGTTCAACTGGGACACAGTGCTGGAGGGAGTTCTGTCACGTGTGCTGACTCAGGGTCCTAGGAGAATGCACCACCCAGGCTTCTATCCCACAGAGCTTGCCCCCTTGACCACAGCAACCAGATTCTGAATATTGCCCGGAAACCTCTCCATATAACAAGATGCCTTTACATATAAGGGTCTGCTGGCTGCACTGTGTCAGTCACAAGCCATGTGGAAGCCAATGGCAGATCCACATGGCCCCACCACAGATGTTTTATCACACACCTGCACACCACTGCTCTAGGCCCACTAATCAGCAGGCTCCAACTTACTGGCATCTCTGTTCTACACCATTTTCATGAAACCCAGTCAATCAAGGCACTGTCTGGTACACTCATGATCAGCAACAGGACATCCAAAGGTTCTCCAGTGCCACCTGGTCATGGGAATTTCAAAAATTTCACGGTATTTATCAAGCCATTTTTCCAGGATGAACTTGGAGGCACTGTGGGTTTCTATTCATTCAGGAACCACTAAATGGTGAGGAAGCTCATTTCAATGAAAGCTCTGGAGAAACACTCAGAGGCAAGGCTTCCCAAGACTGGCCAAAAGGTCACATCAAACCAGGCCCATTTGGGGTCTACAATGTGAGGTCCATGTGTGTTGTGACTCTCAATTATGGCTGCCAGGTCTTTAAGAATAAAATCATGTGATATCCTGGCTGAGATTCCCACTACTCTGTGGAAAGCCACCCTGGGCCTAGATCTCAGTTTCCAAGGGGCAACTCTCATGCGTGGCCTCCTAAAATCCCAACACAATTCATGGCAATACTTCTCTGAGTTCAGTTCCAGAACTCAGTCTCTAAGGGGAATCACGCCAGAGTTCAAGCCCAGGTGGACCCAGTCATCCCTTCCAAATGCCTCACAAATGCCCAAAATTCAAACCAAAACACTGCCACATGGCCCTCATCTTCTTCCATATAGACACTCATCATAACCTCTGGCTGGAGGTTTCCATGAAGGGGGCAGCCCAAGACAGTGTCTAGAATAAGCTCCCCTGCCCCTCATTTGCCTAATGTCAGGGTGTCCTGGACACCCTTCCTGTGAACCAGGAGTGATCAAATACGCCTGCCATTAACACTGCTCTGCTTCTCCAATTTGAGGCCTACTGACTTTCGGGTATAGATTCTTTGTGTGAATTGGAGACATGAGAAAACCCAAGAACCTATGGGCTAGCCTCTGCAGGGCTTTGAAGAACTCATTTGACCCAAAGGATCCCTATTCTCACTTGATGCAGGTCAGGAACTTTCCAGAGGAAAGCGAGAGACTTCATCCACAATGACTGCTCTTTTTGCCATTTTGGCTTTGGATGCACACATGGGATCTTTCTTTAATCCATCAGGTGCTGAGAATCTAAGCCACAGCCTCACACAGGGCCAACAGGCTGATTCACACACATCCCTTTGCACAGGAATTAAGCAAAAAGCCACAGGTGATGCCCATTCATTTCCATTTGAAAACTGTTTACTTCAGGCTTCACAAAGGGGTAGCCTGAGGCAAAGACCTTCCTGAGAGTCAGGGCAACAGAACAATAGGTAAGCAAAAGGCCCAAAGCAGGGTTTCTCCACTGACACTTTACTGGTCACACTGATATCTGAGTTTTCTGAGATGCTTGCCATTCCCTTCAGTTATCCAGTACATGGCCATGTCACAGAGCTGGGAGGTGGTACATATCTTGGACACAAAACCATGAGCCTATTCCGGAGAGTGGCCAGAATTCAGGAAGAAAACAGGAACTTAGCAAGATAGTAGGTGTTGCCCATAGATAAGGCAAGCCCCAGTCCATTCATAAATTGGAAAGGATGAATGCTGGAAAGTTTTCTACTAGACAGGACACATCCATTGATTCATTCTCTTTTCCAATGTCTACAACCAGGGATACAGTGGAATACACAGACATAGAAACACTCGCCTTGTCAAACGACTTACTAGAAACAGTCCACTCCAAACCAAACAAACTGCCTTTCCTACCTATTCTCAGAACATGACACAAAACCATAAACTCACACCCACACCCACTAAGGCACCTCCTTCCCCCAAGTAGGTCTGTGACTATCTGGAGTGTCTTCTGACTGGTGGGCCATACAATGTTCCCCCAAAATGGCCCGTCCTCTCTCAGATCTGGCCTCCTTGGCCTACTCAATGAAGTTATCAGGAGCCACCAGTGAGCCACTCACTGTCTGCTTTCTCAGAAAAGTCCCCTCTTCAGAGCTTTCCTGGCATTTGGTCATCCTCACATCAGTAGGTACCAAGAAAGACTGACTCTGTCCTTGGTAAATGCAAACAAGTCAGCCCACTGGGACTGGGACTGAAACTGGCTCTGGGTGCCTGGCTTCCTGGTTGCCAAGTTCAGAGAGTTCCATCACAAAAGAAGTGAGGTGAGGTCACTTCCTTCAGGAACTGAATGAGGTCACTGCCTTGGCAACCACATTGTCCTAACAGTTGCTTCCAAGGGTCCTATGAGATGGAGGCTGCCCCTGCTTCCTGTGAAACTTTCACAAGTTAGAATGGTATATCCTCCATAGGCACCCAGGAACAGCTTTCCACAAGGCCTGGTTTGGTCCATCTTGTCTACATTAAAAAGAGTGAGGCTAATACAGACAAAACCCTTCATCCTGACCAGGTTGTTTGCCATGGAAAATGACTTTTGCTCTCTCATGTCCTTCAGAGCTGCCTACATCTTCTCCAGGGATCATTTCTGCATGGACCTTTGAGTTCTCAGCAGGTGGAAGATCCCCTACATTCCTCTATTGTAAGACCAACTCTGTCCCTGCTCTTCTGTAAAGTTGGATTGAGGGAACAGTGTATGGTTAGGGGTAAGAACATGTTTGATTTGGGTTAGGAATCATTACTGGATGAAGAATGGTATTGGGAACCTTTGATATTGATAATAATATATAGGTGAAGTATATGTATGAAAACAGAAATCTAAGTAAGCTTTGAAGCCCAGAAGGGCATTGGGCCCTTGACTGGGATACTTAGCTTTGAATTACATTCTGCACAGATGTCTCAGATAAATTGATATGCAATGGCATAAGATCTTGTACCTTGGATGATTGAATGTGGAAGAGAACATCCACTCAAAAAGGGATAGTAGGTAGGATTAGGAAGATAGTAGGTTTAGGAAGAAGAGTGAGTATAACATTTGGACCTAAAGTTCTTTAGCAGTAGGGTGTCAGTTAGAGAGTAGATGTAAATGTCAGCACATGTGAAGGGTCAGTCACAATAATGAATATGGGAAATTATGTAGGAAAGCAGATATCAATAGAGACATTGGGAAATCAGTCAAAGTATAAATGAATGATAGGATTAGATATTTTCAACAGGGTTGAGGTTGAATATGTAATCTTAGGACGAAGCAACTGTGTAGTCACCAATAGGATTGACATTTGAGAGCATTAAGCCCCTGGGCAAGGATGTTTTTAGTAATCCATGCTCACTTTGCATTTAGACTTTGGTACAATCATAAGTGTGAACTTTGCATTATGTGTCCAGAATATCACTGTGATAAAATGTATATGTAGATCAGGTGACATGAGTATTTCTTCCACCATTTCTGGGAGCAATATCTTGAAGACGTATTGATTAGTATTTGGGGGCACCAATAGGTGTACCCTGGGTCTATGAATATAGAGACAATGCATGAATAGACCATACTGTGAATAAATAATATAACTGGTTCCAATTTACATAATGGATTGAACTGATACCTGAAAATATATAGGAAATCTAATATTGATACAAAATCATTCATTCCAACCAGTTATATATCTAATGGTAATGTTAGGGTTATGGTTTACCATGAAGGCTGTGTGAGATTTGCTTGAAAAGTGATTATGGAAATCGAAAATAATGTGTTTGGAAAGAAGTCTCATGAAAAGGCCAGTCCAGAAATATACAAGAGTACATGTGTTCTGAAGCAGGAAGTGATTGAAAGTGAACCAAATGCCTGGAAATTGTGAACTTGTGGATGAAATATATATCCTATGCTGTGCATCAACTGAAGAAACAGTGATGTACCAGTGTCGAAAAAAAAGAAAGGTCAAAATACATATCATGTATCATAGGAATCTACACGCATTGATGCTAAACTCGGTCAGTTACTGTAGAAATATTAGGATTTCTAAGCACCATTCACTAGGAAACAAATGTGTATTTCAGGTGGATGAATATTTCTGAGAATAATCTTTTGAAAAGATAATTATAAATCCACATACCTGAACATGAATGAATTTAGGGAGTGTATAATAAGACACATATATTTCATACTTTGAAAAATCTGGAGAGAGTGTGTGTGTGTGTGTGTGTGTGTGTGTATATATATATATATATATATATATATATATATATACACACACACACACATTCAAACAATACAAACACACAGAGACTTTAAAAAGTAGAAATATATATGCCAATCAAAATTCATCATGAAATATATATCATCCACAGATCCAAAAATATTTAATTTACTGAATATGGATTTATGTATCATGTTGTTCAAGTAGAAAGCTCACCCATAGGTTGAATTTTCAGTTCCAACAGCGTTTAGGAGGAGTGATCTCTTCTCACAATTTGTATCTGCCATGTCAGCCTCCTCACAAGAATGTACGTGGGATACCAGGTAGGATTCTGTATGTGCATGTAAAAATACATGTGCTGAATAGGCTGCAGAGAAAGGGAGACAGGAATTCACATATTTGTTAACTTTACAAACACATGGAGAACTACTTCTCTTAAATTGGACTAGATTTATAACACCTAGCCTTTATAATGCCAAAGGAAAGTCCAATTATACACCATGCCTCCTCTGAACTGCATGTATTGCTGTTCTGTTTGGGTTGTTTTCCTCCATCATATCAGGATTGGTAATCAGAGTCTAGGAGGGTATGGGTTAGTGTCAGGGATTCAGTATTTTGAATGGAAAATAGGAAAATGAATCCAATGTGAATGCAATTATGTGCTACACAAAAATCTTCCCACTCTCATCAAGAACAATGCCTTGACATTACCTTTGCCCCAAGTAAGACACAATTCGAAGAGAAGAGTTAGAAAATCTGTGAATACATATATACAATGGAAAATGCTCAGGAGTTCACAAGCTTGGAGGTGGTAGAGGAGTTTCCATAAGTAAAGGACAGGGTAAACACTCCACAAACATGGAGCTCTGTGGCCTAAAGACTTCTTGGGAAACTGCCTCTGAGGTTGGACCCTTGAAATATATGTTGTTGTCAGGAGCTTTATCTTCCTTTGTAGTGAGACCCTCAAAGCTTTTTCTGCATCCATGTGACCTGGAAGACATGGTTTCTGATTTTCCAATGAACATGAGGCAGCAGTGCTGAATTCTCTCTTTGTAGGTAAACTGTGGAGACTGGGGTCTAAGTGTTTCCCCGTGTGGACTGTGAGGCCCTTTGGTCATCCTCCACTTTTTCTGGTGTTTCTTGCTGCTTCACTGGGAGTTTAATATTTGCTTCATGAAATACAAGGAGTTCAACTGGGACACAGTGCTGGAGGGAGTTCTGTCACGTGTGCTGACTCAGGGTCCTAGGAGAATGCAACAACCAGGCTTCTATCCCACAGAGCTTGCCCCCTTGACCATAGCAACCTGATTCTGAACATGGCCTGAAAACCTCTCCATATAACAAGATACCTTTACATATAAGGGTCTGCTGGCTGCACCGTGTCAGTCACAAGCCATGTGGAAGCCAATGGCAGATCCACATGGCCCCACCACAGATGTTTTATCACACACCTGCACACCACTGCTCTAGGCCCACTCATCAGCAGGCTCCAACTTACTGGCATCTCTGTTCTACACCATTTTCATGAAACCCAGTCAATCAAGGCACTGTCTGGTACACTCATGATCAGCAACAGGACATCCAAAGGTTCTCCAATGCCACCTGGTCATGGGAATTTCAAAAATTTCATGGTATTTATCAAGCCATTTTTCCAGGATGAACTTGGAGGCACTGTGGGTTTCTATTCATTCAGGAACCACTAAATGGTGAGGAAGCTCATTTCAATGAAAGCTCTGGAGAAACACTCAGAGGCAAGGCTTCCCAAGACTGGCCAAAAGGTCACATCAAACCAGGCCCATTTGAGGTCTACAATGTGAGGTCCATGTGTGTTTTGATTCTCAATTATGGCTGCCAGGTCTTTAAGAATAAAATCATGTGAAATCCTGGCTGAGATTCCCAGTGCTCTGTGGAAAGCCACCCTGGGCCTAGATCTCAGTTTCCAAGGGCAACTCTCATGCGTGGCCTCCTAAAATCCCAAAACAATTCATGGCAATACTTCTCTGAGTTCAGTTCCAGATCTCAGTCTCTAAGGGGAATCACGCCAGAGTTCAAGACCAGGTGGACCAAGTCATCCCTTCCAACCTCCACAGAAATGACCACAATTCAAACCAAAACACTGCCACATGGCCCTCATCTTCTTCTATATAGACACTCATCATAACCTCTGGCTGGAGGTTTCCATGAGGGGGGCAGCCCAAGACAGTGTCTAGAATAAGCTCCCCTGCCCCTCATTTGCCTAATGTCAGGGTGGCCTGGACACCCTTCCTGTGAACCAGGAGTGATCAAATATGCCTGCCATTAATACTGCTCTGCTTCTCCAATTTGAGGCCTACTGACTTTCGGGTATAGATTCTTTGTGTGAATTGGAGACATGAGAAAACCCAAGAACCTATGGGCTAGCCTCTGCAGGGCTTTGAAGAACTCATTTGACCCAAAGGATCCCTATTCTCACTTGATGCAGGTCAGGAACTTTCCAGAGGAAAGCGAGAGACTTCATCCACAATGACTGCTCTTTTTGCCATTTTGGCTTTGGATGCACACATGGGATCTTTCTTTAATCCATCAGGTGCTGAGAATCTAAGCCACAGCCTCACACAGGGCCAAGAGGCTGATTCACACACATCCCTTTGCACAGGAATTAAGCAAAAAGCCACAGGTGATGCCCATTCATTTCCATTTGAAAACTGTTTACTTCAGGCTTCACAAAGGGGTAGCCTGAGGCAAAGACCTTCCTGAGAGTCAGGGCAACAGAACAATAGGTAAGCAAAAGGCCCAAAGCAGGGTTTCTCCACTGACACTTTACTGGTCACACTGATATCTGAGTTTTCTGAGATGCTTGCCATTCCCTTCAGTTATCCAGTACATGGCCATGTCACAGAGCTGGGAGGTGGTACATATCTTGGACACAAAACCATGAGCCTATTCTGGAGAGTGGCCAGAATTCAGGAAGAAAACAGGAACTTAGCAAGCTAGTAGGTGTTGTCCATAGATAAGGCAAGCCCCAGTCCATTCATAAATTGGAAAGGATGAATGCTGGAAAGTTTTCTACTAGACAGGACACATCCATTGATTCATTCTCTTTTCCAATGTCTACAACCAGGGATAGAGTGGGATACACAGACATAGAAACACTCGCCTTGTCAAACGACTTACTAGAAACAGTCCACTCCAAACCAAACAAACTGCCTTTCCTACCTATTCTCAGAACATGACACAAAACCATAAACTCACACCCACACCCACTAAGGCACCTCCTTCCCCCAAGTAGGTCTGTGACTATCCAGAGTGTCTTCTGACTGGTGGGCCATACAATGTTCCCCCAAAATGGCCCGTCCTCTCTCAGATCTGGCCTCCTTGGCCTACTCAATGAAGTTGTCAGGAGCCACCAGTGAGCCACTCACTACCTGCTTTCTCAGAAAAGTCCCCTCTTCAGAGCTTTCCTGGCATTTGGTCATCCTCACATCAGTAGGTACCAAGAAAGACTGACTCTGTCCTTGGTAAATGCAAACAAGTGAGCCCACTGGGAATGGGACTGAAACTGGCTCTGGGTGCCTGGCTTCCTGGTTGCCAAGTTCAGAGAGTTCCATCACCAAGGAAGTGAGGTGAGGTCACTTCCTTCAGGAACTGAATGAGGTCACTGCCTTGGCAACCAAATTGTCCTAACAGTTGCTTCCAAGGGTCCTATGAGATGGAGGCTGCCCCTGCTTCCTGTGACACTTTCACAAGTTAGAACGGTATATCCTCCATAGGCACCCAGGAACAGCTTTCCACACAGGCCTGGTTTGGTCCATCTTGTCTACAATAAGAAGAGTGCGGCTCATTCAGACACAACCCTTCATCCTGACCAGGTTGTTTGCCATGGAAGATGACTTTTGCTCTCTCATGTCCTTCAGAGCTGCCTACATCTACTCCAGGGATCATTTCTGCATGGACCTTTGAGTTCTCAGCATGTGGAAGATCCCCTACATTCCTCTATTGTAAGACCAACTCTGTCCCTGCTCTTCTGTAAAGTTGGATTGAGGGAACAGTGTATGGTAGGGGTAAGAACATGTTTGATTTGGGTTAGGAATCATTCTACTGGATGAAGAATTGTATTGGGAACCTGTGATATTTATAATAATATATAGGTGAAGTATATGTATGAAAACAGAAAACTAAGTAAGTTTTGAAGCCCAGAAGGGCTTTGGGCCCTTGACTGGGATACTTAGCTTTGAATTACTTTCTGCACAGATGTCTCAGATAAATTGATATGCAATGGCATAAGACCTTGTACCTTGGATGATTGAATGTGGAAGAGAACATCCAGTCAAAAAGGGATAGTAGGTAGGATTAGGAAGATAGTAGGTTTAGGAAGAAGAGTGAGTATAACATTACGACCTAAAGTTCTTTAGCAGTAGGGTGTCAGTTAGAGAGTAGATGTAAATGTCAGCACATGTGAATGGTCAGTCACAATAATGAATATGGGAAATTATGTAGGAAAGCAGATATCAATAGAGACTTTGGAAAATCAAAGTATAAAGTGAGTGATAGGATTAGATATTTTCAACAGGGTTGAGGTTGAATATGTAATCTTAGGACGAAGCAACTGTGTAGTCACCAATAGGATTGACATTTGAGAGCATTAAGCCCCTGGGCAAGGATGTTTTAGTAATCCATGCTCACTTTGCATTTAGACTTTGGTACAATCATAAGTGTGAACTTTGCATTATGTGTCCAGAATATCACTGTGATAAAATGTATATGTAGATCAGGTGACATGAGTATTTCTTCCACCATTTCTGGGAGCAATATCTTGAAGACGTATTGATTAGTATTTGGGGGCACCAATAGGTGAACCCTGGGTCTATGAATATAGAGACAATGCATGAATAGACCATACTGTGAATAAATAATATAACTGGTTCCAATTCACATAATGGATTGAACTGATACCTGAAAATATATAGGAAATCTAATATTGATACAAAATCATTCATTCCAACCAGTTATATATCTAATGGTAATGTTAGGGTTCTGGTTTACCATGAAGGCTGTGTGAGATTTGCTTGAAAAGTGATTATGGAAATCGAAAATAATGTGTTTGGAAAGAAGTCTCATGAAAAGGCCAGTCCAGAAATATACAAGAGTACATGTGTTCTGAAGCAGGAAGTGATTGAAAGTGAACCAAATGCCTGGAAATTGTGAACTTGTGGATGAAATATATATCCTATTCTGTGCATCAACTGAAGAAACAGTGATGTACCAGTGTCGAAAAAAAAGAAACGTCAAAATACATATCATGTATCATAGGAATCTACTTGCATTGATGCTAAACTCGGTCAGTTACTGTAGAAATATTAGGATTTCTAAGCACCATTCACTAGGAAACAAATGTGTATTTCAGGTGGATGAATATTTCTGAGAATAATCTTTTGAAAAGATAATTATAAATCCACATATCTGAACATGAATGAATTTAGGGAGTGTATAATAAGACACATATATTTCATACTTTGAAAAATCTGGAGAGAGTGTGTGTGTGTGTGTGTGTGTGTGTGTGTATATATATATATATATATATATATATATATATATATATATATACACACACACACATTCAAACAATACAAACACACAGAGATTTCAAAAAGTAGAAATATATATGCCAATCAAAATTCATCATGAAATATATATCATCCACAGATCCAAAAATATTTAATTTACTGAATATGGATTTATGTATCATGTTGTTCAAGTAGAAAGCTCACCCATAGGTTGAATTTTCAGTTCCAACAGCGTTTAGGAGGAGTGATCTCTTCTCACAATTTGTATCTGCCATGTCAGCCTCCTCACAAGAATGTACGTGGGATACCAGGTAGGATTCTATATGTGCATGTAAAAATACATGTGCTGAATAGGCTACAGAGAAAGGGAGACAGGAATTCACATATTTGTTAACTTTACAAACACATGGAGAACTACTTCTCTTCAATTGGACTAGATTTATAACACCTAGCCTTTATAATGCCAAAGGAAAGTCCAATTATACACCATGCCTCCTCTGAACTGCATGTATTGCTATTCTGTTTGGGTTATTTTCCTCCATCATATCAGGATTGGTAATCAGAGTCTAGGATGGTATGGGTTAGTGTCAGGGATTCAGTATTTTGAATGGAAAATAGGAAAATGAATCCAATGTGTATGCAATTTTGTGCTACACAAAAATCTTCCCACTCTCATCAAGAACAATGCCTTGACATTACCTTTGCCCCAAGTAAGACACAATTTTAAGAGAAGAGTTAGAAAATCTGTGAATACATATATACAATGGAAAATGCTCAGGAGTTCACAAGCTTGGAGGTTGTAGAGGAGTTTCCATAAGTAAGGGACAGGGTAAACACTCCACAAATATGGAGCTCTGCTGGCCTAAAGACTTCTTGGGAAACTGCCTCTGAGGTTGGACCCTTGAAATATATGTTGTTGTCAGGAGCTTTATCTTCCTTTGTAGTGAGACCATCAAAGCTTTTTTGCATCTATGTGACCTGGAGGACATGGTTTCTGATTTTCCAATGAACATGAGGCAGCAGTGCTGAATTCTCTCTTTGTAGGTCAACTGTGGCCACTGGGGTCAAAGTGTATCCCCGTGTGGACTCTGAGGCCATTTGGTCATCCTCCACTTTTCCTGGTGTTTCTTGCTGCTTCACTGGGAGTTTCCTATTTGCTTCATGAAATACAAGGAGTTCAACTGGGACACAGTGCTGGAGGGAGTTCTGTCAGGTGTGCTGACTCAGGGTCCTAGGAGAATGCACCAACCAGGCTTCTATCCCACAGAGCTTGCCCCCTTGACCATAGCAACCTGATTCTGAACATTGCCCGGAAACCTCTCCATATAACAAGATGCCTTTACATATAAGGGTCTGCTGGCTGCACCGTGTCAGTCACAAGCCATGTGGAAGCCAATGGCAGATCCAAATGGCCCCACCACAGATATTTTATCACACACCTGCACACCACTGCTCTAGGCCCACTCATCAGCAGGCTCCAACTTACTGGCATCTCTGTTCTACACCATTTTCATGAAACCCAGTCAATCAAGGCACTGTCTGGTACACTCATGATCAGCAACAGGACATCCAAAGGTTCTCCAGTGCCACCTGGTCATGGGAATTTCAAAAATTTCATGGTATTTATCAAGCCATTTTTCCAGGATGAACTTGGAGGCACTGTGGGTTTCTATTCATTCAGGAACCACTAAATGGTGAGGAAGCTCATTTCAATGAAAGCTCTGGAGAAACACTCAGAGGCAAGGCTTCCCAAGACTGGCCAAAAGGTCACATCAAACCAGGCCCATTTGGGGTCTACAATGTGAGGTCCATGTGTGTTTTGACTCTCAATTATGGCTGCCAGGTCTTTAAGAATAAAATCATGTGATATCCTGGCTGAGATTCCCAGTGCTCTGTGGAAAGCCACCCTGGGCCTAGATCTCAGTTTCCAAGGGCAACTCTCATGCGTGGCCTCCTAAAATCCCAACACAATTCATGGCAATACTTCTCTGAGTTCAGTTCCAGAACTCAGTCTCTAAGGGGAATCACGCCAGAGTTCAAGCCCAGGTGGACCCAGTCATCCCTTCCAAATGCCTCACAAATGCCCAAAATTCAAACCAAAACACTGCCACATGGCCCTCATCTTCTTCCATATAGACACTCATCATAACCTCTGGCTGGAGGTTTCCATGAGGGGGGCAGCCCAAGACAGTGTCTAGAATAAGCTCCCTTGCCCCTCATTTGCCTAATGTCAGGGTGGCCTGGACACCCTTCCTGTGAACCAGGAGTGATCAAATACGCCTGCCATTAATACTGCTCTGCTTCTCCAATTTGAGGCCTACTGACTTTCGGGTATAGATTCTTTGTGTGAATTGGAGACATGAGAAAACCCAAGAACCTATGGGCTAGCCTCTGCAGGGCTTTGAAGAACTCATTTGACCCAAAGGATCCCTATTCTCACTTGATGCAGGTCAGGAACTTTCCAGAGGAAAGCGAGAGACTTCATCCACAATGACTGCTCTTTTTGCCATTTTGGCTTTGGATGCACACATGGGATCTTTCTTTAATCCATCAGGTGCTGAGAATCTAAGCCACAGCCTCACACAGGGCCAAGAGGCTGATTCACACACATCCCTTTGCACAGGAATTAAGCAAAAAGCCACAGGTGATGCCCATTCATTTCCATTTGAAAACTGTTTACTTCAGGCTTCACAAAGGGGTAGCCTGAGGCAAAGACCTTCCTGAGAGTCAGGGCAACAGAACAATAGGTAAGCAAAAGGCCCAAAGCAGGGTTTCTCCACTGACACTTTACTGGTCACACTGATATCTGAGTTTTCTGAGATGCTTGCCATTCCCTTCAGTTATCCAGTACATGGACATGTCACAGAGCTGGGAGGTGGTACATATCTTGGACACAAAACCATGAGCCTATTCTGGAGAGTGGCCAGAATTCAGGAAGAAAACAGGAACTTATCAAGATAGTAGGTGTTGCCCATAGATAAGGCAAGCCCCAGTCCATTCATAAATTGGAAAGGATGAATGCTGGAAAGTTTTCTACTAGACAGGACACATCCATTGATTCATTCTCTTTTCCAATGTCTACAACCAGGGATACAGTGGGATACACAGACATAGAAACACTCGCCTTGTCAAACGACTTACTAGAAACAGTCCACTCCAAACCAAACAAACTGCCTTTCCTACCTATTCTCAGAACATGACACAAAACCATAAACTCACACCCACACCCACTAAGGCACCTCCTTCCCCCAAGTGGGTCTGTGACTATCCAGAGTGACTTCTGACTGGTGGGCCATACAATGTTCCCCCAAAATGGCCCGTCCTCTCTCAGATCTGGCCTCCTTGGCCTACTCAATGAGGTTGTCAGGAGCCACCAGTGAGCCACTCAATACCTGCTTTCTCAGAAAAGTCCCCTCTTCAGAGCTTTCCTGGCATTTGGTCATCCTCACATCAATAGGTACTAAGAAAGACTGACTCTGTCCTTGGTAAATGCAAACAAGTCAGCCCACTGGGACTGGGACTGAAACTGGCTCTGGGTGCCTGGCTTCCTGGTTGCCAAGTTCAGAGAGTTCCATCACCAAGGAAGTGAGGTGAGGTCACTTCCTTCAGGAACTGAATGAGGTCACTGCCTTGGCAACCAAATTGTCCTAACAGTTGCTTCCAAGGGTCCTATGAGATGGAGGCTGCCCCTGCTTCCTGTGACACTTTCACAAGTTAGAACGGTATATCCTCCATAGGCACCCAGGAACAGCTTTCCACAAGGCCTGGTTTGGTCCATCTTGTCTACATTAAGAAGTGTGCGGCTCATTCAGACACAACCCTTCATCCTGACCAGGTTGTTTGCCATGGAAGATGACTTTTGCTCTCTCATGTCCTTCAGAGCTGCCTACATCTTCTCCAGGGATCATTTCCGCATGGACCTTTGAGTTCTCAGCAGGTGGAAGATCCCCTACATTCCTCTATTGTAAGACCAACTCTGTCCCTGCTCTTCTGTAAAGTTGGATTGAGGGAACAGTGTATGGTTAGGGGTAAGAACGTGTTTGATTTGGTTTAGGAATCATTCTACTGAATGAAGAGTGGTATTGGAAACCTTTGATATTTATAATAATATATAGGTGAAGTATATGTATGAAAACAGAAATCTAAGTAAGCTTTGAAGCCCAGAAGGGCATTGGGCCCTTGACTGGGATACTTAGCTTTGAATTATATTCTGCACAGATGTCTCAGATAAATTGATATACAATGGCATAAGACCTTGTACCTTGGATGATTGAATGTGGAAGAGAACATCCAGTCAAAAAGGGATAGTAGGTAGGATTAGGAAGATAGTCAGTAGCTTTAGGAAGAAGAGTGAGTATAACATTTGGACCAAAAGTTCTTTAGGAGTAGGGTGTCAGTTAGAGAGTAGATGTAAATGTCAGCACATGTGAAGAGTCAGTCACAATAATGAATATGGGAAATTATGTAGGAAAGCAGATATCAATAGAGACATTGGGAAATCAGTCAAAGTATAAAGTGAGTGATAGGATTAGATATTTTCAACAGGGTTGAGGATGAATATATTATCTTAGGGCGTAGCAACAGTGTAGTCACCAATAGGATTGACATTTGAGAGCATTAGGCACCTGGACAAGGATGTTTTTAGTAATCCATGCTCACTTTTCATTTAGACATTGGTACAATCATAAGTGTGAACTTTGCATTATGTGTCCAGAATATCACTGTGATTAAATGTATATGTAGATCAGGTGACATGAGTATTTCTTCCACCATTTCTGGGAGCAATATCTTGAAGACGTATTGATTAGTATTTGGGGGCACCAATAGGTGGACCCTGGGTCTATGAATATAGAGATAATGCATGAATAGACCAAACTGTGAATAAATAATATAACTGGTTCCAATTTACATAATGGATTGAACTGATACCTGAAAATATATAGGAAATCTAATATTGATACACAATCATTCATTCCAACCAGTTATATATCTAATGGTAATATTAGGGTTATGGTTTACCATGAAGGCTGTGTGAGATTTGCTTGAAAAGTGATTATGGAAATCGAAAATAATGTGTTTGGAACCAAGTCTCATGAAAAGACCATTCCAGAAATATACAAGAGTACACGTGTTCTGAAGCAGGAAGTGATTGAAAGTGAACCAAATGCCTGGAAATTTGTGAACTTGTGGATGAAATATATATCCTATGATGCTCATCAACTGAAGAAATAGTGATGTACCAGTGTCGAAAAAAAAGAAACGTCAAAATACACATCATGTATCATAGGAATCTACTTGCATTCATGCTAAACTCGGTCAGTTACTGTAGAAATATTAGGATTTCTAAGCACCATTCACTAGGAAACAAATGTGTATTTCAGGTGGATGAATATTTCTGAGAATAATCTTTTGAAAAGATGATTACAAATCCACATACCTGAACATGAATGAATTTAGGGAGTGTATAATAAGACACATATATTTCATACTTTGAAAAATCTGGAGAGTGTGTGTGTGTGTGTGTGTGTGTGTGTGTATATATATATATATATATATATATATATATATATATATACATTCAAACAATACAAACACACAGAGACTTTAAAAAGTAGAAATATATATGCCAATCAAAATTCATCATGAAATATATATCATCCGCAGATCCAAAAATATTTAATTTACTGAATATGGATTTATATATAATGTTGTTCAAGTAGAAAGCTCACCCATAGGTTGAATTTTCAGTTCCAACAGCGTTTAGGAGGAGTGATCTCTTCTCACAATTTGTATCTGCCATGTCAGCCTCCTCACAAGAATGTACGTGGGATACCAGGTAGGATTCTATATGTGCATGTAAAAATACATGTGCTGAATAGGCTACAGAGTTTGTTAACTTTACAAACACATGGAGAACTACTTCTCTTTAATTGGACTAGATTTATAACACCTAGCCTTTATAATGCCAAAGGAAAGTCCAATTATACACCATGCCTCCTCTGAACTGCATGTATTGCTATTCTGTTTGGGTTATTTTCCTCCATCATATCAGGATTGGTAATCAGAGTCTAGGAGGGTATGGGTTAGTGTCAGGGATTCAGTATTTTGAATGGAAAATAGGAAAATGAATCCAATGTGTATGCAATGATGTGCTACACAAAAATCTTCCCACTCTCATCAAGAACAATGCCTTGACATTACCTTTGCCCCAAGTAAGACACAATTTGAAGAGAAGAGTTAGAAAATCTGTGAATACATATATACAATGGAAAATGCTCAGGAGTTCACAAGCTTGGAGGTGGTAGAGGAGTTTCCATAAGTAAGGGACAGGGTAAACACTCCACAAACATGGAGCTCTACTGGCCTAAAGACTTCTTGGGAAACGGCCTCTGAGGTTGGACCCTTGAAATATATGTTGTTGTCAGGAGCTTTATCTTCCTTTGTAGTGAGACCATCAAAGCTTGGTCTGTATCTATGTGGCCTGGAGGACATGGTTTCTGATTTTCCAATGAACATGAGGCAGCAGTGCTGAATTCTCTCTTTGTAGGTAAACTGTGGCCACTGGGGTCTAAGTGTTTCCCCGTGTGGACTGTGAGGCCATTTGGTCATCCTCCACTTTTCCTGGTGTTTCTTGCTGCTTCACTGGGAGTTTCCTATTTGCTTCATGAAATACAAGGAGTTCAACTGGGACACAGTGCTGGAGGGAGTTCTGTCACGTGTGCTGACTCAGGGTCCTAGGAGAATGCACCAACCAGGCTTCTATTCCACAGAGCTTGCCCCCTTGACCATAGCAACCTGATTCTGAACATTGCCTGAAAACCTCTCCATATAACAAGATACCTTTACATATAAGGGTCTGCTGGCTGCACCGTGTCAGTCACAAGCCATGTGGAAGCCAATGGCAGATCCACATGGCCCCACCACAGATGTTTTATCACACACCTGCACACCACTGCTCTAGGCCCACTCATCAGCAGGCTCCAACTTACTGGCATCTCTGTTCTACACCATTTTCATGAAACCCAGTCAATCAAGGCACTGTCTGGTACACTCATGATCAGCAACAGGACATCCAAAGGTTCTCCAGTGCCACCTGGTCATGGGAATTTAAAAAATTTCATGGTATTTATCAAGCCATTTTTCCAGGATGAACTTGGAGGCACTGTGGGTTTCTATTCATTCAGGAACCACTAAATGGTGAGGAAGCTCATTTCAATGAAAGCTCTGGAGAAACACTCAGAGGCAAGGCTTCCCAAGACTGGCCAAAATGTCACATCAAACCAGGCCCATTTGAGGTCTACAATGTGAGGTCCATGTGTGTTTTGATTCTCAATTATGGCTGCCAGGTCTTTAAGAATAAAATCATGTGAAATCCTGGCTGAGATTCCCAGTGCTCTGTGGAAAGCCACCCTGGGCCTAGATCTCAGTTTCCAAGGGCAACTCTCATGCGTGGCCTCCTAAAATCCCAACACAATTCATGGCAATACTTCTCTGAGTTCAGTTCCATATCTCAGTCTCTAAGGGCAATCACGCCAGAGTTCAAGACCAGGTGACCATGTCATCCCTTCCAACCGCCACAGAAATGACCACAATTCAAACCAAAACACTGCCACGTGGCCCTCATCTTCTTCCATATAGACACTCATCATAACCTCTGGCTGGAGGTTTCCATGAGGGGAGCAGCCCAAGACAGTGTCTAGAATAAGCTCCCCTGCCCCTCATTTGCCTAATGTCAGGGTGGCCTGGACACCCTTCCTGTGAACCAGGAGTGATCAAATACGCCTGCCATTAATACTGCTCTGCTTCTCCAATTTGAGGCTTACTGACTTTCGGGTATAGATTCTTTGTGTGAATTGGAGACATGAGAAAACCCAAGAACCTATGGGCTAGCCTCTGCAGGGCTTTGAAGAACTCATTTGACCCAAAGGATCCCTATTCTCACTTGATGCAGGTCAGGAACTTTCCAGAGGAAAGCGAGAGACTTCATCCACAATGACTGCTCTTTTTGCCATTTTGGCTTTGGATGCACACATGGGATCTTTCTTTAATCCATCAGGTGCTGAGAATCTAAGCCACAGCCTCACACAGGGCCAAGAGGCTGATTCACATACATCCCTTTGCACAGGAATTAAGCAAAAAGCCACAGGTGATGCCCATTCATTTCCATTTGAAAACTGTTTACTTCAGCCTTCACGAAGGGGTAGTCTGAGGCAAAGACCTTCCTGAGAGTCAGGGCAACAGAACAATAGGTAAGCAAAAGGCCCAAAGCAGGGTTTCTCCACTGACACTTTACTGGTCACACTGATATCTGAGTTTTCTGAGATGCTTGCCATTCCCTTCAGTTATCCAGTACATGGCCATGTCACAGAGGTGGGAGGTGGTACATATCTTGGACACAAAACCATGAGCCTATTCTGGAGAGTGGCCAGAATTCAGGAAGAAAACAGGAACTTAGCAAGATAGTAGGTGTTGCCCATAGATAAGGCAAGCCCCAGTCCATTCATAAATTGGAAAGGATGAATGCTGGGAAGTTTTCTACTAGACAGGACACATCCATTGATTCATTCTCTTTTCCAATGTCTACAACCAGGGATAGAGTGGGATACACAGACATAGAAACACTCGCCTTGTCAAACGACTTACTAGAAACAGTCCACTCCAAACCAAACAAACTGCCTTTCCTACCTATTCTCAGAACATGACACAAAACCATAAACTCACACCCACACCCACTAAGGCACCTCCTTCCCCCAAGTAGGTCTGTGACTATCCGGAGTGTCTTCTGACTGGTGGGCCATACAATGTTCCCCCAAAATGGCCCGTCCTCTCTCAGATCTGGCCTCCTTGGCCTACTCAATGAGGTTGTCAGGAGCCACCAGTAAGCCACTCAATACCTGCTTTCTCAGAAAAGACCCCTCTTCAGAGCTTTCCTGGCATTTGGTCATCCTCACATCAGTAGGTACCAAGAAAGACTGACTCAGTCCTTGGTAAATGCAAACAAGTGAGCCCACTGGGACTGGGACTGAAACTGGCTCTGGGTGCCTGGCTTTCTGGTTGCCAAGTTCAGAGAGTTCCATCACCAAGGAAGTGAGGTGAGGTCACTTCCTTCAGGAACTGAATGAGGTCACTGCCTTGGCAACCAAATTGTCCTAACAGTTGCTTCCAAGGGTCCTATGAGATGGAGGCTGCCCTGGCTTCCTGTGACACTTTCACAAGTTAGAACGGTATATCCTCCATAGGCACCCAGGAAAAGCTTTCCACAAGGCCTGGTTTGGTCCATCTTGTCTACATTAAAAAGAGTGAGGCTCATACAGACACACCCCTTCATCCTGACCAGGTTGTTTGCCATGGAAGATGACTTTTGCTCTCTCATGTCCTTCAGAGCTGCCTACATCTTCTCCAGGGATCATTTCTGCATGGACCTTTGAGTTCTCAGCAGGTGGAAGATCCCCTACATTCCTCTATTGTAAGACCAACTCTGTCCCTGCTCTTCTGTAAAGTTGGATTGAGGGAACAGTGTATGGTTAGGGGTAAGAACATGTTTGATTTGGGTTAGGAATCATTCTACTGGATGAAGAATGGTATTGGGAGCCTGTGATATTGATAATAATATATAGGTGAAGTATATGTATGAAAACAGAAATCTAAGTAAGCTTTGAAGCCCAGAAGGGCATTGGGCCCTTGACTGGGATACTTAGCTTTGAATTACTTTCTGCACAGATGTCTCAGATAAATTGATATACAATGGCATAAGACCTTGTACCTTGGATGATTGAATGTGGAAGACAACATCCAATCAAAAAGGGATAGTACGTAGGATTAGGAAGATAGTAGGTTTAGGAAGAAGAGTGAGTATAACATTTGGACCTAAAGTTCTTTAGCAGTAGGGTGTCAGTTATAGAGTAGATGTAAATGTCAGCACATGTGAAGGGTCATTCACAATAATGAATATGGGAAATTATGTAGGAAAGCAGATATCAATAGAGACATTGGGAAATCAGTCAAAGTATAAAGTGAGTGATAAGATTAGATATTTTCAACAGGGTTGAGGTTGAATATGTAATCTTAGGACGAAGCAACTGTGTAGTCACCAATAGGATTGACATTTGAGAGCATTAAGCCCCTGGGCAAGGATGTTTTTAGTAATCCATTCTCACTTTGCATTTAGACTTTGGTACAATCATAAGTGTGAACTTTGCATTATGTGTCCAGAATATCACTGTGATAAAATGTATATGTAGATCAGGTGACATGAGTATTTCTTCCACCATTTCTGGGAGCAATATCTTGAAGACGTATTGATTAGTATTTGGGGGCACCATTAGGTGTACCCTGGGTCTATGAATATAGAGACAATGCATGAATAGACCATACTGTGAATAAATAATATAACTGGTTCCAATTTACATAATGGATTGAACTGATACCTGAAAATATATAGGAAATCTAATATTGATACAAAATCATTCATTCCAACCAGTTATATATCTAATGGTAATGTTAGGGTTCTGGTTTACCATGAAGGCTGTGTGAGATTTGCTTGAAAAGTGATTATGGAAATCGAAAATAATGTGTTTGGAAAGAAGTCTCATGAAAAGGCCAGTCCAGAAATATACAAGAGTACATGTGTTCTGAAGCAGGAAGTGATTGAAAGTGAACCAAATGCCTGGAAATTGTGAACTTGTGGATGAAATATATATCCTATGCTGTGCATCAACTGAAGAAACAGTGATGTACCAGTGTCGAAAAAAAAGAAACGTCAAAATACATATCATGTATCATAGGAATCAACTTGCATTGATGCTAAACTCGGTCAGTTACTGTAGAAATATTAGGATTTCTAAGCACCATTCACTAGGAGACAAATGTGTATTTCAGGTGCATGAATATTTCTGAGAATAATCTTTTGAAAAGATAATTATAAATCCACATACCTGAACATGAATGAATTTAGGGAGTGTATAATAAGACACATATATTTCATACTTTGAAAAATCTGGAGAGAGTGTGTGTGTGTGTGTGTGTGTGTGTGTATATATATATATATATATATATATATATATATATATACACACATTGAAACAATACAAACACACAGAGACTTTAAAAAGTAGAAATATATATGCCAATCAAAATTCATCATGAAATATATATCATCCACAGATCCAAAAATATTTAATTTACTGAATATGGATTTATGTATCATGTTGCTCAAGTAGAAAGCTCACCCATAGGTTGAATTTTCAGTTCCAACAGCGTTTAGGAGGAGTGATCTCTTCTCACAATTTGTATCTGCCATGTCAGCCTCCTCACAAGAATGTACGTGGGATACCAGGTAGGATTCTATATGTGCATGTAAAAATACATGTGCTGAATAGCCTACAGAGAAAGGGAGACAGGAATTCACATATTTGTTAACTTTACAAACACATGGAGAACTACTTCTCTTCAATTGGACTAGATTTATAACACCTAGCCTTTATAATGCCAAAGGAAAGTCCAATTATACACCATGCCTCCTCTGAACTGCATGTATTGCTATTCTGTTTGGGTTATTTTCCTCCATCATATCAGGATTGGTAATCAGAGTCTAGGAGGGTATGGGTTAGTGTCAGGGATTCAGTATTTTGAATGGAAAATAGGAAAATGAATCCAATGTGTATGCAATTATATGCTACACAAAAATCTTCCCACTCTCATCAAGAACAATGCCTTGACATTACCTTTGCCCCAAGTAAGACACAATTTTAAGAGAAGAGTTAGAAAATCTGTGAATACATATATACAATGGAAAATGCTCAGGAGTTCACAAGCTTGGAGGTGGTAGAGGAGTTTCCATAAGTAAGGGACAGGGTAAACACTCCACAAACATGGAGCTCTGCTGGCCTAAAGACTTCTTGGGAAACGGCCTCTGAGGTTGGACCCTTGAAATATATGTTGTTGTCAGGAGCTTTATCTTCCTTTGTAGTGAGACCATCAAAGCTTGGTCTGCATCTATGTGGCCTGGAGGACATGGTTTCTGATTTTCCAATGAACATGAGGCAGCAGTGCTGAATTCTCTCTTTGTAGGTAAACTGTGGCCACTGGGGTCTAAGTGTTTCCCCGTGTGGACTGTGAGGCCATTTGGTCATCCTCCACTTTTCCTGGTGTTTCTTGCTGCTTCACTGGGAGTTTCCTATTTGCTTCATGAAATACAAGGAGTTCAACTGGGACACAGTGCTGGAGGGAGTTCTGTCACGTGTGCTGACTCAGGGTCCTAGGAGAATGCACCAACCAGGCTTCTATCCCACAGAGCTTGCCCCCTTGACCATAGCAACCTGATTCTGAACATTGCCCGAAAACCTCTCCATATAACAAGATACCTTTACATATAAGGGTCTGCTGGCTGCACCGTGTCAGTCACAAGCCATGTGGAAGCCAATGGCAGATCCACATGGCCCCACCACAGATGTTTTATCACACACCTGCACACCACTGCTCTAGGCCCACTCATCAGCAGGCTCCAACTTACTGGCATCTCTGTTCTACACCATTTTCATGAAACCCAGTCAATCAAGGCACTGTGTGGTACACTCATGATCAGCAACAGGACATCCAAAGGTTCTCCAGTGCCACCTGGTCATGGGAATTTCAAAAATTTCATGGTATTTATCAAGCCATTTTTCCAGGATGAACTTGGAGGCACTGTGGGTTTCTATTCATTCAGGAACCACTAAATGGTGAGGAAGCTCATTTCAATGAAAGCTCTGGAGAAACACTCAGAGGCAAGGCTTCCCAAGACTGGCCAAAAGGTCACATCAAACCAGGCCCATTTGAGGTCTACAATGTGAGGTCCAAGTGTGTTTTGATTCTCAATTATGGCTGCCAGGTCTTTAAGAATAAAATCATGTGAAATCCTGGCTGAGATTCCCAGTGCTCTTTGGAAAGCCACCCTGGGCCTAGATCTAAGTTTCCAAGGGAAACTCTCATGCGTGGCCTCCTAAAATCCCAACACAATTCATGGCAATACTTCTCTGAGTTCAGTTCCATATCTCAGTCTCTAAGGGCAATCACGCCAGAGTTCAAGACCAGGTGACCAAGTCATCCCTTCCAACCGCCACAGAAATGACCACAATTCAAACCAAAACACTGCCACGTGGCCCTCATCTTCTTCCATATAGACACTCATCATAACCTCTGGCTGGAGGTTTCCATGATGGGGGCAGCCCAAGACAGTGTCTAGAATAAGCTCCCTTGACCCTCATTTGCCTAATGTCAGGGTGGCCTGGACACCCTTCCTGTGAACCAGGAGTGATCAAATACGCCTGACATTAATACTGCTCTGCTTCTCCAATTTGAGGCTTACTGACTTTCGGGTATAGATTCTTTGTGTGAATTGGAGACATGAGAAAACCCAAGAACCTATGGGCTAGCCTCTGCAGGGCTTTGAAGAACTAATTTGACCCAAAGGATCCCTATTCTCACTTGATGCAGGTCAGGAACTTTCCAGAGGAAAGCGAGAGACTTCATCCACAATGACTGCTCTTTTTGCCATTTTGGCTTTGGATGCACACATGGGATCTTTCTTTAATCCATCAGGTGCTGAGAATCTAAGCCACAGCCTCACACAGGGCCAAGAGGCTGATTCACATACATCCCTTTGCACAGGAATTAAGCAAAAAGCCACAGGTGATGCCCATTCATTTCCATTTGAAAACTGTTTACTTCAGGCTTCACGAAGGGGTAGTCTGAGGCAAAGACCTTCCTGAGAGTCAGGGCAACAGAACAATAGGTAAGCAAAAGGCCCAAAGCAGGGTTTCTCCACTGACACTTTACTGGTCACACTGATATCTGAGTTTTCTGAGATGCTTTCCATTCCCTTCAGTTATCCAGTACATGGCCATGTCTCAGAGGTGGGAGGTGGTACATATCTTGGACACAAAACCATGAGCCTATTCTGGAGAGTGGCCAGAATTCAGGAAGAAAACAGGAACTTAGCAAGATAGTAGGTGTTGCCCATAGATAAGGCAAGCCCAAGTCCATTCATAAATTGGAATGGATGAATGCTGGAAAGTTTTCTACTAGACAGGACACATCCATTGATTCATTCTCTTTTCCAATGTCTACAACCAGGGATACAGTGGGATACACAGACATAGAAACACTCGCCTTGTCAAACGACTTACTAGAAACAGTCCACTCCAAACCAAACAAACTGCCTTTCCTACCTATTCTCAGAACATGACACAAAACCATAAACTCACACCCACACCCACTAAGGCACCTCCTTCCCTCAAGTAGGTCTGTGACTATCCGGAGTGTCTTCTGACTGGTGGGCCATACAATGTTCCCCCAAAATGGCCCGTCCTCTCTCAGATCTGGCCTCCTTGGCCTACTCAATGAGGTTGTCAGGAGCCACCAGTAAGCCACTCAATACCTGCTTTCTCAGAAAAGACCCCTCTTCAGAGCTTTCCTGGCATTTGGTCATCCTCACATCAGTAGGTACCAAGAAAGACTGACTCAGTCCTTGGTAAATGCAAACAAGTGAGCCCACTGGGACTGGGACTGAAACTGGCTCTGGGTGCCTGGCTTTCTGGTTGCCAAGTTCAGAGAGTTCCATCACCAAGGAAGTGAGGTGAGGTCACTTCCTTCAGGAACTGAATGAGGTCACTGCCTTGGCAACCAAATTGTCCTAACAGTTGCTTCCAAGGGTCCTATGAGATGGAGGCTGCCCCTGCTTCCTGTGACACTTTCACAAGTTAGAACGGTATATCCTCCATAGGCACCCAGGAAAAGCTTTCCACAAGGCCTGGTTTGGTCCATCTTGTCTACATTAAAAAGAGTGAGGCTCATACAGACACACCCCTTCATCCTGACCAGGTTGTTTGCCATGGAAGATGACTTTTGCTCTCTCATGTCCTTCAGAGCTGCCTACATCTTCTCCAGGGATCATTTCTGCATGGACCTTTGAGTTCTCAGCAGGTGGAAGATCCCCTACATTCCTCTATTGTAAGACCAACTCTGTCCCTGCTCTTCTGTAAAGTTGGATTGAGGGAACAGTGTATGGTTAGGGGTAAGAACATGTTTGATTTGGGTTAGGAATCATTCTACAGGATGAAGAATGGTATTGGGAACCTGTGATATTTATAATAATATATAGGTGAAGTATATGTATGAAAACAGAAATCTAAGTAAGCTTTGAAGCCCAGAAGGGCATTGGGCCCTTGACTGGGATACTTAGCTTTGAATTACATTCTGCACAGATGTCTCAGATAAATTGATATGCAATGGCATAAGACCTTGTACCTTGGATGATTGAATGTGGAAGAGAACATCCAGTCAAAAAGGAATAGTAGGTAGGATTAGGAAGATAGTCATTAGGTTTAGGAAGAAGAGTGAGTATAACATTTGGACCAAAAGTTCTTTAGCAGTAGGGTGTCAGTTGGAGAGTAGATGTAAATGTCAGCACATGTGAAGAGTCAATCACAATAATGAATATGGGAAATTATGTAGGAAAGCAGGTATCAATAGAGACATTGGGAAATCAGTCAAAGTATAAAGTGAGTGATAGGATTAGATATTTTCAACAGGGTTGAGGTTGAATATATAATCTTAGGGCGAAGCAACTGTGTAGTCACCAATAGGATTGACATTTGAGAGCATTAGGCACCTGGACAAGGATGTTTTTAGTAATCCATGCTCACTTTCCATTTAGACTTTGGTACAATCATAAGTGTGAACTTTGCATTATGTGTCCAGAATATCACTGTGATAAAATGTATATGTAGATCAGGTGACATGAGTATTTCTTCCACCATTTCTGGGAGCAATATCTTGAAGACGTATTGATTAGTATTTGAGGGCACCAATAGGTGTAACCTGTGTCAATGAATATAGAGATAATGCATGAATAGACCAAACTGTGAATAAATAATATAACTGGTTCCAATTTACATAATGGATTGAACTGATACCTGAAAATATATAGGAAATCTAATATTGATACACAATCATTCATTCCAACCAGTTATATATCTAATGGTAATGTTAGGGTTCTGGTTTACCATGAAGGCTGTGTGAGATTTGCTTGAAAAGTGATTATGGAAATCGAAAATAATGTGTTTGGAAAGAAGTCTCATGAAAAGGCCAGTCCAGAAATATACAAGAGTACATGTGTTCTGAAGCAGGAAGTGATTGAAAGTGAACCAAATGCCTGGAAATTGTGAACTTGTGGATGAAATATATATCCTATGCTGTGCATCAACTGAAGAAACAGTGATGTACCAGTGTCGAAAAAAAAGAAACGTCAAAATACATATCATGTATCATAGGAATCTACTTGCATTGATGCTAAACTCGGTCAGTTACTGTAGAAATATTAGGATTTCTAAGTACCATTCACTAGGAGATAAATGTGTATTTCAGGTGCATGAATATTTCTGAGAATAATCTTTTGAAAAGATAATTATAAATCCACATACCTGAACATGAATGAATTTAGGGAGTGTATAATAAGACACATATATTTCATACTTTGAAAAATCTGGAGAGAGAGTGTGTGTGTGTGTGTGTGTGTGTGTGTATATATATATATATATATATATATATATATACACACATTGAAACAATACAAACACACAGAGACTTTAAAAAGTAGAAATATATATGCCAATCAAAATTCATCATGAAATATATATCATCCACAGATCCAAAAATATTTAATTTACTGAATATGGATTTATGTATCATGTTGCTCAAGTAGAAAGCTCACCCATAGGTTGAATTTTCAGTTCCAACAGCGTTTAGGAGGAGTGATCTCTTCTCACAATTTGTATCTGCCATGTCAGCCTCCTCACAAGAATGTACGTGGGATACCAGGTAGGATTCTATATGTGCATGTAAAAATACATGTGCTGAATAGGCTACAGAGAAAGGGAGACAGGAATTCACATATTTGTTAACTTTACAAACACATGGAGAACTACTTCTCTTCAATTGGACTAGATTTATAACACCTAGCCTTTATAATGCCAAAGGAAAGTCCAATTATACACCATGCCTCCTCTGAACTGCATGTATTGCTATTCTGTTTGGGTTATTTTCCTCCATCATATCAGGATTGGTAATCAGAGTCTAGGAGGGTATGGGTTAGTGTCAGGGATTCAGTATTTTGAATGGAAAATAGGAAAATGAATCCAATGTGTATGCAATTATATGCTACACAAAAATCTTCCCACTCTCATCAAGAACAATGCCTTGACATTACCTTTGCCCCAAGTAAGACACAATTTTAACAGAAGAGTTAGAAAATCTGTGAATACATATATACAATGGAAAATGCTCAGGAGTTCACAAGCTTGGAGGTGGTAGAGGAGTTTCCATAAGTAAGGGACAGGGTAAACACTCCACAAACATGGAGCTCTGCTGGCCTAAAGACTTCTTGGGAAACTGCCTCTGAGGTTGGACCCTTGAAATATATGTTGTTGTCAGGAGCTTTATCTTCCTTTGTAGTGAGACCATCAAAGCTTTTTTGCATCTATGTGACCTGGAGGACATGGTTTCTGATTTTCCAATGAACATGAGGCAGCAGTGCTGAATTCTCTCTTTGTAGGTCAACTGTGGCCACTGGGGTCTAAGTGTTTCCCCGTGTGGACTGTGAGGCCATTTGGTCATCCTCCACTTTTCCTGGTGTTTCTTGCTGCTTCACTGGGAGTTTCCTATTTGCTTCATGAAATACAAGGAGTTCAACTGGGACACAGTGCTGGAGGGAGTTCTGTCACGTGTGCTGACTCAGGGTCCTAGGAGAATGCACCAACCAGGCTTCTATCCCACAGAGCTTGCCCCCTTGACCATAGCAACCTGATTCTGAACATTGCCCGAAAACCTCTCCATATAACAAGATACCTTTACATATAAGGGTCTGCTGGCTGCACCGTGTCAGTCACAAGCCATGTGGAAGCCAATGGCAGATCCACATGGCCCCACCACAGATGTTTTATCACACACCTGCACACCACTGCTCTAGGCCCACTAATCAGCAGGCTCCAACTTACTGGCATCTCTGTTCTACACCATTTTCATGAAACCCAGTCAATCAAGGCACTGTCTGGTACACTCATGATCAGCAACAGGACATCCAAAGGTTCTCCAGTGCCACCTGGTCATGGGAATTTCAAAAATTTCATGGTATTTATCAAGCCATTTTTCCAGGATGAACTTGGAGGCACTGTGGGTTTCTATTCATTCAGGAACCACTAAATGGTGAGGAAGCTCATTTCAATGAAAGCTCTGGAGAAACACTCAGAGGCAAGGCTTCCCAAGACTGGCCAAAAGGTCACATCAAACCAGGCCCATTTGAGGTCTACAATGTGAGGTCCATGTGTGTTTTGATTCTCAATTATGGCTGCCAGGTCTATAAGAATAAAATCATGTGAAATCCTGGCTGAGATTCCCAGTGCTCTGTGGAAAGCCACCCTGGGCCTAGATCTCAGTTTCCAAGGGCAACTCTCATGCGTGGCCTCCTAAAATCCCAACACAATTCATGGCAATACTTCTCTGAGTTCAGTTCCATATCTCAGTCTCTAAGGGCAATCACGCCAGAGTTCAAGACCAGGTGACCAAGTCATCCCTTCCAACCGCCACAGAAATGACCACAATTCAAACCAAAACACTGCCACGTGGCCCTCATCTTCTTCCATATAGACACTCATCATAACCTCTGGCTGGAGGTTTCCATGATGGGGGCAGCCCAAGACAGTGTCTAGAATAAGCTCCCTTGACCCTCATTTGCCTAATGTCAGGGTGGCCTGGACACCCTTCCTGTGAACCAGGAGTGATCAAATACGCCTGACATTAATACTGCTCTGCTTCTCCAATTTGAGGCTTACTGACTTTCGGGTATAGATTCTTTGTGTGAATTGGAGACATGAGAAAACCCAAGAACCTATGGGCTAGCCTCTGCAGGGCTTTGAAGAACTCATTTGACCCAAAGGATCCCTATTCTCACTTGATGCAGATCAGGAACTTTCCAGAGGAAAGCGAGAGACTTCATCCACAATGACTGCTCTTTTTGCCATTTTGGCTTTGGATGCACACATGGGATCTTTCTTTAATCCATCAGGTGCTGAGAATCTAAGCCACAGCCTCACACAGGGCCAAGAGGCTGATTCACATACATCCCTTTGCACAGGAATTAAGCAAAAAGCCACAGGTGATGCCCATTCATTTCCATTTGAAAACTGTTTACTTCAGGCTTCACGAAGGGGTAGTCTGAGGCAAAGACCTTCCTGAGAGTCAGGGCAACAGAACAATAGGTAAGCAAAAGGCCCAAAGCAGGGTTTCTCCACTGACACTTTACTGGTCACACTGATATCTGAGTTTTCTGAGATGCTTTCCATTCCCTTCAGTTATCCAGTACATGGCCATGTCACAGAGGTGGGAGGTGGTACATATCTTGGACACAAAACCATGAGCCTATTCTGGAGAGTGGCCAGAATTCAGGAAGAAAACAGGAACTTAGCAAGATAGTAGGTGTTGCCCATAGATAAGGCAAGCCCCAGTCCATTCATAAATTGGAAAGGATGAATGCTGGGAAGTTTTCTACTAGACAGGACACATCCATTGATTCATTCTCTTTTCCAATGTCTACAACCAGGGATACAGTGGGATACACAGACATAGAAACACTCGCCTTGTCAAACGACTTACTAGAAACAGTCCACTCCAAACCAAACAAACTGCCTTTCCTACCTATTCTCAGAACATGACACAAAACCATAAACTCACACCCACACCCACTAAGGCACCTCCTTCCCTCAAGTAGGTCTGTGACTATCCGGAGTGTCTTCTGACTGGTGGGCCATACAATGTTCCCCCAAAATGGCCCGTCCTCTCTCAGATCTGGCCTCCTTGGCCTACTCAATGAGGTTGTCAGGAGCCACCAGTAAGCCACTCAATACCTGCTTTCTCAGAAAAGACCCCTCTTCAGAGCTTTCCTGGCATTTGGTCATCCTCACATCAGTAGGTACCAAGAAAGACTGACTCAGTCCTTGGTAAATGCAAACAAGTGAGCCCACTGGGACTGGGACTGAAACTGGCTCTGGGTGCCTGGCTTTCTGGTTGCCAAGTTCAGAGAGTTCCATCACCAAGGAAGTGAGGTGAGGTCACTTCCTTCAGGAACTGAATGAGGTCACTGCCTTGGCAACCAAATTGTCCTAACAGTTGCTTCCAAGGGTCCTATGAGATGGAGGCTGCCCCTGCTTCCTGTGACACTTTCACAAGTTAGAACGGTATATCCTCCATAGGCACCCAGGAAAAGCTTTCCACAAGGCCTGGTTTGGTCCATCTTGTCTACATTAAAAAGAGTGAGGCTCATAGAGAAACACCCATTCATCCTGACCAGGTTGTTTGCCATGAAAGATGACTTTTGCTCTCTCATGTCCTTCAGAGCTGCCTACATCTTCTCCAGGGATCATTTCTGCATGGACCTTTGAGTTCTCAGCAGGTGGAAGATCCCCTACATTCATCTATTGTAAGACCAACTCTGTCCCTGCTCTTCTGTAAAGTTGGATTGAGGGAACAGTGTATGGTTAGGGGTAAGAACATGTTTGATTTGGGTTAGGAATCATTCTACTGGATGAAGAATGGTATTGGCAACCTGTGATATTTATAATAATATATAGGTGAAGTATATGTATGAAAACAGAAATCTAAGTAAGCTTTGAAGCCCAGAAGGGCATTGGGCCCTTGACTGGGATACTTAGCTTTGAATTACATTCTGCACAGATGTCTCAGATAAATTGATATGCAATGGCATAAGACCTTGTACCTTGGATGATTGAATGTGGAAGAGAACATCCAGTCAAAAAGGAATAGTAGGTAGGATTAGGAAGATAGTCATTAGGTTTAGGAAGAAGAGTGAGTATAACATTTGGACCAAAAGTTCTTTAGCAGTAGGGTGTCAGTTGGAGAGTAGATGTAAATGTCAGCACATGTGAAGAGTCAGTCACAATAATGAATATGGGAAATTATGTAGGAAAGCAGGTATCAATAGAGACATTGGGAAATCAGTCAAAGTATAAAGTGAGTGATAGGATTAGATATTTTCAACAGGGTTGAGGTTGAATATATAATCTTAGGGCGAAGCAACTGTGTAGTCACCAATAGGATTGACATTTGAGAGCATTAGGCACCTGGACAAGGATGTTTTTAGTAATCCATGCTCACTTTCCATTTAGACTTTGGTACAATCATAAGTGTGAACTTTGCATTATGTGTCCAGAATATCACTGTGATAAAATGTATATGTAGATCAGGTGACATGAGTATTTCTTCCACCATTTCTGGGAGCAATATCTTGAAGACGTATTGATTAGTATTTGGGGGCACCAATAGGTGTAACCTGTGTCAATGAATATAGAGATAATGCATGAATAGACCAAACTGTGAATAAATAATATAACTGGTTCCAATTTACATAATGGATTGAACTGATACCTGAAAATATATAGGAAATCTAATATTGATACAAAATCATTCATTCCAACCAGTTATATATCTAATGGTAATATTTGGGTTATGGTTTACCATGAAGGCTGTGTGAGATTTGCTTGAAAAGTGATTATGGAAATCGAAAATAATGTGTTTGGAAAGAAGTCTCATGAAAAGACCAGTCCAGAAATATACAGGTCAACTGTGGCCACTGGGGTCTAAGTGTTTCCCCATGTGGACTGTGAGGCCATTTGGTCATCCTCCACTTTTCCTTGTGTTTCTTGCTGCTTCACTGGGAGTTTCCTATTTGCTTCATGAAATACAAGGAGTTCAACTGGGACACAGTGCTGGAGGGAGTTCTGTCACGTGTGCTGACTCAGGGTCCTAGGAGTATGCACCAACCAGGCTTCTATCCCACAGAGCTTGCCCCCTTGACCATAGCAACCTGATTCTGAACATTGCCCGGAAACCTCTCCATATAACAAGATGCCTTTACATATATGTGTCTGCTGGCCGCACCGTGTCAGTCACAAGCCATGTGGAAGCCAATGGCAGATCCACATGGCCCCACCACAAATCTTTTATCACACACCTGCACACCACTGCTCTAGGCCCACTAATCAGCAGGCTCCAACTTACTGGCATCTCTGTTCTACACCATTTTCATGAAACCCAGTCAATCAAGGCACTGTCTGGTACACTCATGATCAGCAACAGGACATCCAAAGGTTCTCCAGTGCCACCTGGTCATGGGAATTTCAAAAATTTCATGGTATTTATCAAGCCATTTTTCCAGGATGAACTTGGAGGCACTGTGGGTTTCTATTCATTCAGGAACCACTAAATGGTGAGGAAGCTCATTTCAATGAAAGCTCTGGAGAAAAACTCAGAGGCAAGGCTTCCCAAGACTGGCCAAAAGGTCACATCAAACCAGGCCCATTTGGGGTCTACAAGGTGAGGTCCATGTGTGTTTTGACTCTCAATTATGGCTGCCAGGTCTTTAAGAATAAAATCATGTGATATCCTGGCTGAGATTCCCAGTGCTCTGTGGAAAGCCACCCTGGGCCTAGATCTCAGTTTCCAAGGGACAACTCTCATGCGTGGCCTCCTAAAATCCCAACACAATTCATGGCAATACTTCTCTGAGTTCAGTTCCAGAACTCAGTCTCTAAGGGGAATCACGCCAGAGTTCAAGCCCAGGTGGACCAGGTCATCCCTTCCAAATGCCTCACAAATGCCCAAAATTCAAACCAAAACACTACCACATGGCCCTCATCTTCTTCCATATAGACACTCATCATAACCTGTGGATGGAGGTTTCCAGGAGCGGGGCAGCCCAAGACAGTGTCTAGAATAAGCTCCCCTGCCCCTCATTTGCCTAATGTCAGGGTGGCCTGGACACCCTTCCTGTGAACCAGGAGTGATCAAATACGCCTGCCATTAATACTGCTCTGTTTCTCCAATTTGAGGCCTACTGACTTTCGGGTATAGATTCTTTGTGTGAATTGGAGACATGAGAAAACCCAAGAACCTATGGGCTAGCCTCTGCAGGGCTTTGAAGAACTCATTTGACCCAAAGGATTCCTATTCTCACTTGATGCAGGTCAGGAACATTCCAGAGGAAAGTGAGAGACTTCATCCACAATGACTGCTCTTTTTGCCATTTTGGCTTTGGATGCACACATGGGATCTTTCTTTAATCCATCAGGTGCTGAGAATCTAAGCCACAGCCTCACACAGGGCCAAGAGGCTGATTCACATACATCCCTTTGCACAGGAATTAAGCAAAAAGCCACAGGTGATGCCCATTCATTTCCATTTGAAAACTGTTTACTTCAGGCTTCACGAAGGGGTAGTCTGAGGCAAAGACCTTCCTGAGAGTCAGGGCAACAGAACAATAGGTAAGCAAAAGGCCCAAAGCAGGGTTTCTCCACTGACACTTTACTGGTCACACTGATATCTGAGTTTTCTGAGATGCTTTCCATTCCCTTCAGTTATCCAGTACATGGCCATGTCACAGAGGTGGGAGGTGGTACATATCTTGGACACAAAACCATGAGCCTATTCTGGAGAGTGGCCAGAATTCAGGAAGAAAACAGGAACTTAGCAAGATAGTAGGTGTTGCCCATAGATAAGGCAAGCCCCAGTCCATTCATAAATTGGAAAGGATGAATGCTGGGAAGTTTTCTACTAGACAGGACACATCCATTGATTCATTCTCTTTTCCAATGTCTACAACCAGGGATACAGTGGGATACACAGACATAGAAACACTCGCCTTGTCAAACGACTGACTAGAAACAGTCCACTCCAAACCAAACAAACTGCCTTTCCTACCTATTCTCAGAACATGACACAAAACCATAAACTCACACCCACACCCACTAAGGCACCTCCTTCCCCCAAGTAGGTCTGTGACTATCCGGAGTGTCTTCTGACTGGTGGGCCATACAATGTTCCCCCAAAATGGCCCGTCCTCTCTCAGATCTGGCCTCCTTGGCCTACTCAATGAGGTTGTCAGGAGCCACCAGTAAGCCACTCAATACCTGCTTTCTCAGAAAAGACCCCTCTTCAGAGCTTTCCTGGCATTTGGTCATCCTCACATCAGTAGGTACCAAGAAAGACTGACTCAGTCCTTGGTAAATGCAAACAAGTGAGCCCACTGGGACTGGGACTGAAACTGGCTCTGGGTGCCTGGCTTTCTGGTTGCCAAGTTCAGAGAGTTCCATCACCAAGGAAGTGAGGTGAGGTCACTTCCTTCAGGAACTGAATGAGGTCACTGCCTTGGCAACCAAATTGTCCTAACAGTTGCTTCCAAGGGTCCTATGAGATGGAGGCTGCCCCTGCTTCCTGTGACACTTTCACAAGTTAGAACGGTATATCCTCCATAGGCACCCAGGAAAAGCTTTCCACAAGGCCTGGTTTGGTCCATCTTGTCTACATTAAAAAGAGTGAGGCTCATACAGACACACCCCTTCATCCTGACCAGGTTGTTTGCCATGGAAGATGACTTTTGCTCTCTCATGTCCTTCAGAGCTGCCTACATCTTCTCCAGGGATCATTTCTGCATGGACCTTTGAGTTCTCAGCAGGTGGAAGATCCCCTACATTCCTCTATTGTAAGACCAACTCTGTCCCTGCTCTTCTGTAAAGTTGGATTGAGGGAACAGTGTATGGTTAGGGGTAAGAACATGTTTGATTTGGGTTAGGAATCATTCTACTGGATGAAGAATGGTATTGGCAACCTGTGATATTTATAATAATATATAGGTGAAGTATATGTATGAAAACAGAAATCTAAGTAAGCTTTGAAGCCCAGAAGGGCATTGGGCCCTTGACTGGGATACTTAGCTTTGAATTACTTTCTGCACAGATGTCTCAGATAAATTGATATACAATGGCATAAGACCTTGTACCTTGGATGATTGAATGTGGAAGAGAACATCCAGTCAAAAAGGAATAGTAGGTAGGATTAGGAAGATAGTCATTAGGTTTAGGAAGAAGAGTGAGTCTAACATTTGGACCAAAAGTTCTTTAGCAGTAGGGTGTCAGTTGGAGAGTAGATCTAAATGTCAGCACACGTGAAGAGTCAGTCACAATAATGAATATGGGAAATTATGTAGGAAAGCAGGTATCAATAGAGACATTGGGAAATCAGTCAAAGTGTAAAGTGAGTGATAGGATTAGATATTTTCAACAGGGTTGAGGTTGAATATATAATCTTAGGGCGAAGCAACTGTGTAGTCACCAATAGGATTGACATTTGAGAGCATTAGGCACCTGGACAAGGATGTTTTTAGTAATCCATGCTCACTTTCCATTTAGACTTTGGTACAATCATAAGTGTGAACTTTGCATTATGTGTCCAGAATATCACTGTGATAAAATGTATATGTAGATCAGGTGACATGAGTAT